>NC_045429.1:79667198-79967198 GCF_902635505.1 Sarcophilus harrisii | reverse complement strand
CTCATCTCTACCTCCTGGCATCCCTGGTGTTCTTTTTCTTCCCTAAAATTCTAGCCTATGAAGAGAAACCTTTCACAGTCACCTTTAATTCTTGTGTCTTCCATCTGAGATTATTTCCAATTTATCAACATAGGACATGACAATTAAGAAAGGGAATATTCCACATATGGCAGGGAACAGCCAGTGAAAATCTCCAGAGTTGGGAAATAAAATATCTTGTTCAAGGAACAAGAAGGACAGTGTCACTGGATTAGGTGAGGGAAAGTAAGGTGAAAGAAAGATTAAAAAGTTGGGAGTTGTAGGAGCAGGTTATTAAAAATTTTGCATGCCATAGCACTAGGGTTTTCCTGATGCGCAATGACATATAGCAGCAAATAAGAGTTATTTTAGAAAAGTCTGTATAATTATACTGTAAAAGCATATTTGTGTATATATAGAATGGAGAGAGAAAGATCCATTGAAGTTTTTTTCTTCCTTGTTAGCATGGTGCAGCTCTATACCTGTGATATTCAGAGGTGCTCTTTTGTGGACATGCTTGTATACTCTTAGAATTACCATGAAAGAGAAAACAATGAAAGATTTATTCAAAAGACTAGAGTTCAAATCTTTGTTCGCTATGCTCTACTTATTGACTATGGGTCATTTACTTAGTCACTCTGAAAAATCTCTACTGTCTCAACTGTAAAACAGAAATCTTATAATACTTGATCCATAAGGCTTCAATCCAGTCCAAAACTAGGAACCTAAGACTATATTGTGTTTTAAGCTTCTTGAAAATACAACAGCTGAACCCAGAAAACATTTAGAGCCTGAGTCTTTTATAGGTAGACAATAGAAAGATTTGTCATTAGACTCAATAAGACTTGAGTTTGAATCCTACCTCAAAAACTTAATAGCTAAATGACCCAGGGAAATTAACCCCCAGTGACTTTTCTCAGTCTTCATATTCTTATCTGTAGAATGAAGATGATAATAACACATGTCAAAAGATTGTTGAGACAGCCAGGTGCATAGTAGTTAAAATCTGGAGTCTGGGAAAATCTGCATTCAATCCAACTTTGGGCAATAAGTAGCTGTTTGACTTTGAGTAATTCATCTCTACTTCCTCACCTTTATTAACTATAAAATGGGATAATATTAATATCTACCTCCCAAAGTTGTTGTGAAAATAAAAGGAAATATTTCTTAAATAATTTGCAAAACTTTAAGTATTCTATAAATGCTAGTTAAAATTATTATAAAATAAGGTTCCATATACAAAACACTTTGTAAAACCTTAAAGCACTATTTAAAGGTTAACTGTTGTCTCTAGTTATTCTCTATTTGATTCATATGTCATAGATTTATCAACTATTTAAAAGGTAAAGGATAGTATTCTAGATGATGGGGCAAGTAGAATATTTGGATGATTCACTTTTTGATACTTACAATCTAATAGGAAGATGAAGCACAAATAGAGATGATAATTTACAATATTATATAATAACTCCATTGAAAATGTCCAGTAAAAAGTATAGTTTGAAGTCTTTTTCAGTATTCATTGGGATGACTAAGACAGAGATCATGAAAAATGGGGACCAGAGTTTGCCTTTTAAAAATGCTTAGCAATTGAATGGATAAAGAAAGGAAATAAAACACTCTAGGCTTACAAAATCATGTGAACAAAAATAGAGAAGTGGATATATTTGAATACATTTGAAGGTCATGTCAATTTTTCTGTCTAATTTGTTCCTCCAATTTGACCAAAGCATTGAGTATGTGAAGGATCATAGCTATATGAAATATGCCAAGACCTTGGAAAAGGTTTTGAATTACATGATGGAAAACTATCAGAAATATTTTGAGTAAAGGAGTTATATAGCTAGATGTATGCATAAAAGAAATTAGTTTTTCAATGGAATAAAGAATAAATAAAAGAGGAAAGAATTGAAGGTAGGAAAGCACATCATGAAACCAGGATTATTTAGTATCTACAGTTTGTGACAATAGGAAAAGAAAAGAGAAATTAGATATGAGATGGTACAGACAATAGCATCAACACTTTTTTTTTCTTCCTCCCCTCAAACTTATTTTAATTGAAGAAACAAATAAGTAAAAAGAAAAAACAAAAACAAAAACAGAAGAGCAATACGAAGCAACATGAAACAAAACGAAAGAGAACATTATCATGTTCCCAGAAAAACATCAGGGAAGATTCAAAATATATGATAGCAAATACTAATTTAAGAAAGTACATACACACACATTTTAGGTGAGATTATATTAAGGAGTGTCCCTTTTTTCTTTACTTCTTTGTAAATTGTTTTTTTGTCCTCTGCTTTACACCTTATTTACTTTATTTCTTTTTCCATCTTTCATCCCTCCCACCATCCCCAATCAGGCTACAGTTAAGAAAGGATATATTTATATATACATATGTAGATATATACATACCCATACACATACATCCAGAAACACATATATTTCCCGTTCATCCCCCCAACCCCAAACAAGCTACAGTAAAGATGTATTTGTGTATACATACGTAGATTTATACATACATACATACACACATACACACAGACCCCACATATACACACGTCTTTCCTATACCTGCAGACTCTTTCATTAAATTCTACTCCTTAACTTGCTTTACTATTATTTAACATACCCCTACTAAATCCCTCCCTAGTCTTTTTCCCTTGCTTTTCCAATCCACCTATCCCTCCCCTATTATTTTTTCTTTTTATTATTATTATTATAGCTTTTTATTTACAAGATATATGCATGGGTAATTTTTCAGCATTGACCCTTGCAAAACCTTCTGTTCCAACTTTATCCCCCTTCTTTCCACCCCCTCCCTTAATACATATTAAATATGTTAAAGTATATGTTAAATGCAGTATATGTATACATAGCCTTATAGTAATTTTGCTGCACAAGAAGAATCAGACTTTGAAATAATGTAAAATTAATCTGAGAAAGAAACAAAAAATGCAAGAGGGATTAGAAATGCTATGTAGTGGTTCACACTCATTTCCCAGAGTTCTTTCACTGGGTGTAGCTAGTTCTATTCATTATTGAACAAATGGAACTGATTTAGTTCATCTTGTTGAAGAGAGCCACCTGCATCAATTCTGATCATCATATAGTATTGTTGTTGAAGTATATAATTATCTCCTGGTCCTGCTCACTTCACTCAGCATCAGTTCATGTAAGTTTCTCCAAGTCTCTGTATTCATCCTGCTGTTCATTTCTTCCAGAAAAATAATATTCCATAACATTCATATATCACAGTTTCTTCAGTCATTCTCCAATTGATGGGCATCCACTCAATTTCCAATTTCTAGCCACCACAAAGAGGGCTGCCACAAACATTTTTGCACATACAGGTCCCTTTCCCTTCTTTAAGATCTCTTTGGGATATAATCCCAATAGTAACACTGCTGAATCAAAGAGTATGCACAGTTTGATAACTCTTTGAACATAGTTCCAAATTGCTCTCCAGAATGGCTGGATGTATTCACAATTCCACCAACAATGTTTCAATGTCCCATTTTTCCCACATTCCCTCCAATATTCAGCATTATTGTTTCCTTCCATCCTAGCAAATCTGAGAGGTCTGTAGTGGTATCTCAGATTTGTCATAATTTACATTTCTCTGACTAATAATGACTTGGAGCATCTTTTCATATGGCTAGAAATAGTTTCAATTTCTTCTGAAAATTGTCTGTTCATATCCTTTGACCATTTATCAATTGTAGAATGGCTTGATTTCTTATAGAGTCAATTCTCTATATATTTTGGAAATGAGACCTTTATCAGAACCTTTGACTGTAAAAATGTTTTCCCAGTTTATTGTTTCCCTTCTTGTCTACACTAGTTTTGTTTTTACAAAAGCTTTTCAATTTGATATAATCAAAATTTTCTGTTTTGTGATCAATAATGCTCTCTAGTTCTTATTCACAAATTCCTTTCTCCTCCACAGGTATGAGAGATCAACTATCCTATGTTCTTTTTCTTCATTTTCTCTTTGAGCCAAATCTGATGAGAATAAGATTCATACAATGTTCCTTCTCCTCCCTAAATTCCCTCAGATATGATAGTTTTCCTTTGCCTCTTCGTGGGATATAATTTCCCTCTTTTTATCTCCCCTTCTCCCTTTTTCTGATACTATCCCCTTTCTTTTCTACTTCCCTTTTTATATTATATCAGTAAAATCAAATTATATATGCACTCTTTATATATGTCCATAATAGAAATATAGTTCTCAAGAGTTCTTTTTACCTTTTTCTGCATCTCTTGAATCCTATAGTTGGAAGTCAAAATTTTTGTTTAGCTCTGTTTTTTTCGTTAGAAAAAATGGAATTCACCTGTTTCATTAAATCTCCATCTTCTTCCCTGGAAGAAAATGCTCAGCTTAGCTGGCTAGTTTATTCTTGGCTGCATTCTAAGTTCCTTTCCCTTTTGTAATATCAGATTCCAGGCCCTTCAATCCTTTAATGTGGAAACAGCTAGATCCTGAGTGATTCTTATTGTAGCTCCTTGGTATTTGAATTGTTTTTTTCTGGCTGCTTATAATACTTTTTCCTTAGTCTGATAGTTCTGAAATTTAGCTACAATATTCCTTGGAGTTTTTATTTTCAAATGTCTTTCAGAAGGTGTTTAATGAATTCTTTCAGTGCCTATTTTACCTTCTGATTCTATTACATCTGGGCAATTCTCTTTGATGATTTCTTGTAAAATAGTGTCTAAGCTCTTTTTTTCATCATAATTTTCAGGAAATCCAGTAATCCTCAGATTATCTCTCCTAGATGTATTTTCAAGTCTGTTGTTTTTCCAAGTATATATTTAACATTTTTTCTATTTTTTATTTTTTTTGGTTTTGCTTGACTGATTCTTGATGTCTCAACAAATCATTCATTTCTATTTTTTCAGTTCTGATTTTTAATGAGTAATTTTCTTTATTAGCTTTTAAACTTCTTTTTGTATATATCCAATTGAGTTTTTAAATGAATTGTTTTACTCTATGGAATTTTTTTTTTCCATTTTATTATTTTTTTTTACTGCATTATTTTCTTTTTTCAAATCACAAATTCTGTTTCTCTGGGAGTTCTTTAACCTTTTCCAATTCACATTTCAGGAAGCTGTTTTCTTTTTCCACTTTTATCAATTTTTTTTCTTTTCCATACTCTCTGGCAGAGCTTCTCTTTCCTTTCCCCATTTTTCTTCTAGCTCTCTTTTAAGATATTTTATAATTTCTTCTAGGAGAGTCTTGTGTGATGGGGATCAGGTTACATCCTCCTTTGGAGTTTTGTCTGGATACTCTCTGTTATTAATCTTCTTGGGGTTGAAAACCTGCTCTCTTTCTGTATAGAAGTTATCAATGGTTAGAGTTCACTTGGCATTTTTACTCATTTTTTTTTAAGTACTTAGGGTCTGCCTTCAGGCCAAGGAGATTACCAGCTTTCTCTACAGAACAGGGATAGATATATGGACAGTAGCTGTCCTGCAAACGGACTGCAAAGAGCTGCAGAAGTGCCCTGGGAAGAGCCCTGCAGGGCAAGTGTCTCTGCCCTGGGAAGTGTAGCCTTGCTGCAGAAGTTCTATTGCCCTGGGCAGACCCCCCCTTCCTTCAGAATTGTGGCTTCCCTGGGCATAGCTTCCAGCTGTGCAGAATTGTGGCTGCCCTGGGTATAGCCCTCCTGGTATGCAGATGTATGGTTGCCTTGGGCAAAAGCCTGGCTGTAGAATGAGACTGCACAGCTCTGCTGTTGTCCCTGCTGAGTCATTTCCAATGCTGGGTGGGTGTAGCCAGATCCTGTTAGATTCTGGCATTTTTTTGGAATGCAGTCTACCTTTGACATTCGTGTAACTTCTCTGTTGATTTACTACTGCTTTGCAACCAAAGCAGAGCAGCCAACATGTGGTAGAGTCCTCCCTTCAAATTCTCCAGCTGTGGAGACCACCCCCTGCCCTGGTCTGCTCAGCCTGTGCTAGCCTCTGTGTTCTGCCTTCCTGTCTGCACTGGCCTGCTCTTGCCAATCAGCACTAACCTTTTCTGGCAATCTTCCAGATTATCTTTGGCTGGTAATTTGTTGTACTCCCAATATTCATGTATTTTACCAGCGAAGCACTATTTCTAAGGCCAAATTTGGTAATTAGTAGTGAGGGTAGAAGGGGAGCTTAGAATGATGCATGTATCTTCTCCACCATATTGGTTCCTTCCCCTCCCCCCCCCCACCTTATTTTGTTATAGATTTTCAATAGTGCTTTACACTTCATGGTACATATTAGTATTGCCTATTAAACCCATTCCCTATGTGAGTGGGTTTTCAGAACTACAAGCCCTCCTCCCCTCTCTAAAGCCTCTATCTCTATTCTTCTGTATCTCATTTGTATAACATGATTACTATTTTTACATTTGCGCTGCTAATTTTTCTTTTGAACTTATCCTATTGTTGATATAAATCTTAAACATAAAGAGTACATTTCCCATGTGAAAAACACAAACAATTTGTAACTATTTAAACAGTTTGTCCATGTTGGAGCTCCTTAAAATTGCTCTTTGCTATTAGTTGTTATATGTTAAATTTTCTGTTAAGTTCAAGTTTGATTCATAATTTTAAAAATCTGCAAGTTTATTGAATGACCATTTTTTTCTTATTGAAAATTATAGACAATTTTGCTGGATATGATATTTTTGGTTATAGGTCCAGTTTTTTTGCTTGTCTATAGATATGATTCCAAGATCTGCAGTCTTTTATTATAGCTGCGAATAATTCTTGTACAATTCTAATTGTAGCTCCAGCATATATGAATTGTTATTTTTTTCTTGTTTCTTGCAAAATTTTCCCTTTGATCTGGGGGTATTTGGCAACAATATTCTTATGTGTTTTCCACTAAGGATCTCTTTGAAATGGTGATTGGTGGAATTTTTTCTATTTATATTTCTCCCCACCTCCCTCCAATGTTCTATCACTACAGGTCAATTTTCTAGGATTATTTCCTGTATTATTGTGTCAAGGTTCTTTTTTTGGTTACAATATTCTGTCAGTCCAATTATTCTTATATTTTTTCCTTTTTTCTTTTCTCCAAATCTATTGTTTTTCTTATGGGATGTTTCACATTCTGTTTATTTTCTCATTCTTTATAATCTATTTTTTTATTTATGAATAACTCATAGCTTCACTGGCTTCCCCTTGTCCAATTCTAATTTTTAATGAATTATTTTCATCTCTGAGACTCTATACATCCTTTTCTAATTGGTAAACTTTTTTCATAATCTTCTTGGTTTGTTTTTTTTTTTTTGGTTGGTTTTAATTTTTTTCCTCAATGTCTCTCATTTGATTTTTGACTACTTTTTTTGAGTTCTTCTATAGATTCTCTTTTCATATAACTTTTTGGGATAGAAGCTTTTTTTTTAACTAAGTGTTCTCTGAAGATGAATTCCAGTTTTTCCTGTTCCTATAATATGTTTCAATGGTGGGATTGTTTCTGCTTTGTCAGTTTTTTTTTTAAATAATAAAAAGCACCTCTAATTGTGGGGTGGGAGGATGATGCCTCAAATTTCTCTTCAGTTCTCCCCTCTGGATCAGAAATCTCAAACCAAGAGCTCCATCCTCGCACAAATGCCCATAGCCAGCAGTGTCCCAACTCACTGCTTCTTACTCAGTAAGTGCTGACTCCTTCTTGTCTAAGGCCTCATGTCAGTAGCACAACTGGGCCTGACATTCCCAATCAGCTGAGGTTTCCTCAATCTTTGTGACCCATGTGACAAAGAGTTCAGGAGATGAAAGTGTCTGTGGTTCCTGTTGGGGTTCCAGTGACACCCAGATAGTCCAAGGGATCCTCACTTGATGTTTCTACTGTGCTGGCCTGGAAGTGTTTGCACTTCAGACAGGTTAATCCTGGTCCAGGGTCATTCTTCAGTTCTTGTGGAGTTGTGTCAGGAGGACCCTTATTCTGCCCCAAGTCTTCTTGGTTTTTCACCAGTCTAGGTTTGCCCTAAGGTGCAAATATGTTCTGTTTATAGGAGAAATCAGGGGAAAATTTATAAACCTACTCCACCATCTTCCCAGAATTCTTCCTTCGCAATTCTTATGAATTGCTTGAATATGTGAAATTTGGCACAGATAAAAGGCAATAAAGATAATACTAAGGTTTAATATAATAGGCCATTTATAAATCATGTCATTGCTGTCAAGAATATCAAGTTAGAAAGATGGGTTATGAGAAATATGGCAAAGATTAAGATGATAGGTTTGAGTTTGGACTTGCTGAGTTTTAGGTGTTAATGGGAAAGTCAGGGGGAAGTGTTCTCTAAGTATAAGAATTTGAAAGTCTGAAACTTAGAACAGAGGATGTGTATGGATATATAAATTTGAAAGTCAAGGGTCAAAAACAAAAATTAGGATTTGATCTTAGAAGCAGAAGAGAGGATAAAGCAGTGAAGACATGGAGGTGAGAGTAGAAATAGCTCTATGGGAAAAATGCTTCAAGTTAGAAATAATTAAGTCATGCTATGTAAAACAATTTTAGGATGTTATTTCATACACTGAACTGATAAAGTTAATGAAAGAGGTCAATGGCAGATACCTTACATTAACATACTGTTGGTAGAACTGAATTTCCAGTCATTCTGGAAATCAGTTTAGAACTGAAGGCTTGATTCAGCAATATCACTACCAGGCTTGTACACCAGGCTAGAGAAATAGAGAAAGGCTCTATATCTACAATAAAATATTTAAGCAGCTTTTTTGTAGTAGTAAAGAACTAATAACTAAGGAAATGCTTATCAATCTCATCGATTGTGTAATGGCTGAACATTTTATGGTATATGAATGTAGCAATATACAATCACAATTGAAGAGGAAATCTGCCTCCCACCTAACAGAAAGGTGATAAACTTGAAGTGTAGCTTGAGTGTATATTTTTTGGACTTAGCCAGTTAAGAGTAATAATTTTGCTTATCTATGCCTATAAAAATTTTAACCTAGGTAACATTAGTTTTTTCTTATATTTCTATTTAGTTTTATATAGTTCTAATATATATTCTAATTTAGTTATCTAAGTCAATATGCAGCCTGTAAGTATCTATTTCTATGTGGTATCGACACTACTAATTTAGATGGAAATTTTCCATAAATTTAATAATAAGAGAAAGAAAAAGGGAAAATCCAATAGTGTATGGAACATAAAAATCAAGCATTTTTTTTTGCGGGGGGGGGAGAGTTGGAATGAGGGATTGGAGATCCGGGCATATTAAAAGAAACACAATTTGAGATCATCATAACTGAGGCAGTTGTATTCTTGACAATGCTTAACGAACCTTATTTTATTTCTCAACTTGTCTATATCAGACATAATAGCCTTGACATTTTGAGGAGATATTAAAACAAGTTAAAATTTTTGCTTAAAAATCATCTCAGTATTTTTTAATGGTTTCTTAAGTGATGCTCACTAATTTACTCACCGCTCATAATTTACTAATTTATAACATCTCAGAAGTAATGGAAAAAATTTTTTTAAACTGGGCAATTCCTTTTGTTTGATGCCTAGTATAATAGAGATATAGAAATAGGCAATGCCTAAAGCACAATAGCAAGATGCAAAGAAGATTGACTTTAAAGTTCCAGATCCTGGATTCCAATCCTGGTTCTTCCAATTATTTTTCAAACAAAATAGGGCAAATTATTAAACTTTACTGGTCCTCAGTTTCTTCAGCTATAAAATGAAGTTTTTGTACTAGATGGCCTCTGGGTTTCCTTTCAGGTCCGATGAAATTATCTGATCAAGAAAATCATGCAGATTATACTATATGATTACAGAATTATATCAGATCCCATTGTTGCTAAACCATTTCTGTTTAATTTTCTCCCAATAAATCTAATTATTTTCAAGGGTGGTTTAGTGGCTTTGTCTGACTGTTCTAAAACCAACCAAAGCATCCTCAAGTCAACTAAATTGAGAATAGAAATATTAGGCCCATAAAAAGAAAACTGATTTCTTTAATCTGTGTAGAGATCATAAAATGAATAAAGTTTGCTGCTCATCCACTTTGTAGAAATAGTCATTATGACTGAAATGTTAAGCTTATATTTCTTCAGTGTAATTCAGATGCTTATTTCACATATCACAAATTGTTTTAAAAATAGATATGATGTGTAAAATGTATTGCAATGTGATTAATTTCCTCTTTGTATCTGGAGTGGGAAAAGACAACATTTTTTTAACCTGGATATATATTTTCTGATATTCACCTCTTACACTAGGTCTTTCAGCTTCTGGTTGGAAGTAGAAATTATACCTGTTCCTGGCTTTAATTTTCAGATCTGTGAAGCCAAGACTACATTGCTGAATTGTTCTATCATGTCAAATCAAACAATAGGAATATTACTACTGAATAGCAGAAGATCAAAAGGAATGTTGATGTCATAGTACAGAAATTGGCAAGACCAATTACAATTTAAAATATGTATATTCATATGTTTTGATTCTAATAGAACAGGGTGATGGAAAATAATGTTTTCATTCTTAATCATAATAATAACAAAGCAACCACTTATCAATTAGTCCTGAAGACTTAGTATTTACTATATTTCACTCCACATCATAGAAGTGGTTTCAAAATATACAAATTATATTCAGTATAAACTGAATCACATTTTCTCATTAGTAAAATTTACAAATTCAGAGATATATTCTGATAGAAATTTGTTCTCAAGATATCAGAAAAATAATTTTATTCTAAATGAAACAGTTTTTAAAAACACATTTAAATTTAAATTAACATTTTTTCATAAAATATAAACAATAGGATTCTTTTGACCAATAGAATGCTAATCAAAGAGCATTGTACCATGCCTAGAGCTTTGATATCTGATAGTGAGTTATACAGAAGACAGTAGTTTTCTACTGTAAAGTAGAAAAAGTAGTAGTTACTGTGAAGTTAAGCATGTAGCATTCAGAGTCAAAAATATGTAAGTTCAAATCTAGCTAAGATACTTGCTAGCTTTAAATGCTTTGGCAGATCCTTTAATCTCTCTCAGTGTCTCAATTTTCTAAACTAAAAAATGAGGGAGGATGGACTGAATAAGCTTATAAGGTCTCTTATAGCTCTAAAATTCATGTTCTTATGACTAATCTGCTAATCAGAAAAAACTATACTTAAATTCAGTGTCTGAGTAAATATGTGACCCTGGAAGAGTTATTGACCTTCTCAGTGCCCCAGAGATTTCTCAAAAATTATAAATTGCAGAACAGTTACTTTATTTACATTGGTAGAAGAAACTTTTCCCTTATAATTTATTGTTTTACAATAATACATATACAGTATATCTAAAGATATAGAAATAAACAATGTGAAAAAACTATGGCAAGCTAAAAAGATTACAGGCTTTAAAATTCTTGATCCTGGATTCCAACCATAGCTCTTTTTTTTTATGTTGATTTATTTTATTTTATTTTATTTTTTAGTAACTTTTTATTGACAGAACCCATGCCAGGGTAATTTTTTACAACATTATCCCTTGCACTCATTTCTGTTACGATTTTTCCCCTCCCTCCCTTCAACCCCTCCCCCAGATGGCAAATAGTCCTATACATGTTAAATAGGTTACAGTAGATCTTGGATACACTATATGTGTGCAAAACCAAACAGTTCTCTTGTTGCTCAGGGAGAATTGGATTTAGAAGGTATAAACATCCCAGGAAGAAGAACAAAAATGCAAGCAGTTTACATTCATTTCCTAGTGTTATTTTTTTGGATGTAGCTGCTTCTGTCCATCCTTGATCAATTGAAACTAAATTAGATTGTTTTTTTTGTCAAAGAAATCCACTTCCATCAGAATACATCCTCATGCAGTATCATTGTTGAGGTATATAATGATCTCCTGGTCCTGCTCATTTCACTCAACATCAGTTCATGTAAGTCTCGCCAATCCTTTCTGTATTCATCCTGCTGGTCGTTTCTTACAGAACAATAATATTCCATAACATTCATATACCCCAATTTACTCAACCATTCTCCAACTGATGGGCATCCATTCATTTTCCAGCTTTCAGCCTCTACAAACATGGCTGTCACAAACATTTTGGCACATACAGGTCCCTTTCCCTTCTTTAGTATCTCTTTGGGGTATAAGCCCAGTAGAAACACTTCTGGATCAAAGGGTATGCACAGTTTGATAAGTTTCCAAATTGCTCTCCAGAATGGCTGGATATGTTCACAATTCTACCAACAATGTATCAGTGTCCCTGTTTTCCCACATCCCCTCCAACATTCCGCATTATCTTTACCTGTCCTTCTAGCCAATCTGAGAGGTATGTAGTGGTATCTCAGAGTTGTCTTAATTTGCATTTCTCTGATCAATAGTGATTTGGAACATTCTTTCATATGAGTGGTAATAGTTTCAATTTCATCATCTGAGAATTGTCTGTTCATATCCTTTGACCATTTATCAATTGGAGAATGGCTTGATTTCTTGTAAATTAGAGTCAATTCTCTATATATTTTGGAAATGAGTCCTTTATCAGAACCTTTGACTGTAAAAATGTTTTCCCAGTTTATTGTTTCCCTTCTAATCTTGCCTGAATTAGTTTTGTTTGTACAAAAATTTTTCAATTTGATATAATCAAATTTTCTATTTTGTAGTCAATAGTGATCTCTACTTCTTCTTTGGCCATAAATTCCTTCCTCTTCCACAGGTCTGAGAGATAAACTATCCTATGCTCTTCCAATTTATTTATAATCTCATTCTTTATGCCTAGATCATGAACCCATTTTGACCTTATCTTGGTGTACGGTGTTAAGTGTGGGTCAATGCCTAGTTTCTGCCATACTAATTTCCAATTTTCCCAGCAATTTTTGTCAAATAATGCATTCTTATCCCAAAAATTGGGGTCTTTGGGTTTGTCAAACACTGGATAATTAAAGTTTTTGGCTGTTTTGTCCTTTGAACCTAACCTTTTCCATTGATCAACTAGTCTTTTTCTTAGCCAATACCAGATGGTTTTAGTAACTGCTGCTTTATAATATAATTTTAGATCTGGTACAGCTAGGCCACCTGCATTTGATTTTTTTTTCATTAATTCCCTTGAAATTCTTGACCTTTTGTTTTTCCATATGAACTTTGTTGTTATTTTGTCTAGGTCATCAAAATAGTTTCTGAGAAGTCTGATTCAACCGTAGCTCTTTCAATTACTATTTATACAATGTAGATCAAGTCATTAAACCTTACTGGTCGTCAGTTATATATGTTATCTGTAATATAATACAATATAACATAATATATGTAACATTCTATAATGTGATATAATATGACACATGCTATGTGTTATATATAATGTATAATTTATGTAATGCATGACATAATATATGCATATGATACAATATGACACATAACATGGAATTGGTGTGATGTGACATAATATATGTAATGTACGATATAGTGTGACATATAATATATGATATATTACATGTAACATCTATAATATAATATATGCACTAACATACACAGCATGTATATAAACACAAACATCCACATATATTTGTATATCTTATCTATCGATAAATTAATAATGATGTTTTTAAAATGGGTTATCTATCATTTCTTCCTTAAACCCCTCTGGGCTAAGCTAATTTATTCAATTCTTTTAATTTGAGTTTAGAAACCTCATTAAAAAGATGAGAATTCAACATCATCCAATAAACATTTATTAATACCTATTATGTTCCAGGCTCTGTGCTAAGGATATAATTAATAAAGTTAAAAATAGTCCCTGCCCTCAAGGAGCTTAAAATATTTGGGGGAGGGTAAGAATATACACAAAAGGAGGCAGTAAATGGGTACACTAGGGGAAACCTGAGTACAGGAATATTCTGTGAAATTGATACATTTCAAACGGAAGTGATTTGAGTGCTGTTTCTGCCCTCTATAAAGGAAGATATGATAAGGAGTTTAGTACATTATCCTCTATTCCTGTAATCAGAAGGCGAGTGAATGATATGGTATCAATCAAAGGTAGCATTTTGGGGAGTTTAGAAGTGATAGATTAATTTATGAGGAGTATCTTCAATTTTTCTTCCTTTTCCATGCATATGATTCTTAAATCTATGTATCTTGTCATATATTTCTGAGTTTTAGTCCACATCTCCACTTTTTTATTTGATATTTCAAATCAGTATTTTTAGTGGTTTCTAAAATTTAATCTCTAAAACAAAACTTATAGTTTCTTTTCACATGCACCCCAAACCTTTTTTTGTTTTTATATTTCTATTATATTATTATCATTATATTTATATATATTATTTATATTATATTAATTTATTGATATTTCTAGCAAGAGCATCACCATTCTTTTAGTCATCCAAGTCATTGAATTTAGCCTTGGCATCAGTTTGAACTCCTCACTATCTTGGTCCCACTTATCCTATCACTTGCCTAATCTTGTTATTTCTACCTCTATAACATTTTCCCCTTTCTCTTTACTCATGTATAAGCTATCCTAGTCAGGCCCTTGTCACCTCTCACCAGATCTATTGTAATAACCTCCTAATTTGTCTCTGTTTCAAGCAATTTCCTTCTTCAATCCATCTTCCATAAAGCTGACATAGTGATTTTCCTGATATACCAGTCTGACTGAGTCAATTGTCTACTGAATAAACTCCAGTGACTATCTATTGCTCCAGGAATCAAACTTAAACTTCTTTGTTTAACTTTTAATATCCTTGACAATTTGGCCCCAACTTTCCTTTCCAACTTTGTCATATAGTACAATTCTCCTAATACTGTGTGGTTCAGCACAACATTTCCCCTTTCTATTCCTCATACAAAATAGTTCATTTCCTTTCACTACACTTGTCTTCCATGTTTGGAATGTACTCCCACTTCATGTTAATCTCTTAGAATTCCCTGTTTCCTTCAAAACAATGCTTCAGCAATACCAACTATAAGAAAGCCTTTCCTGTCTCCCACAGAAGCTAGTACATTCATACCCCAAATTTATAATTTGTCTTGTATTCTTCATATACACACATATTTATTGTATGTGTACATATAAACACATATGAATATACATATATGTACACGTATATGCTTATCTTCCCTTATAGAATGCAGTAAATGATGGACTTAGGACCTGAAAAGTCCTCTATAGTCTATACTATTATACAAAATTGTGTAATGTAAATTACTTCTTAGTTTTCTTCTAGGATAGATCAGAACAGAAAGGTCATTTTGGATAGAACAGAAGTTTTTGAAAAAAACAATACAATTGAAGCCTTTAGTCCAGTGTTGTGAGTTAAAATGTATTTTCCTTACATTTGTAAGGAAAATGTACTTCTGTGCCAGATTCCAATAAGTGTGCTCTGGGATTATATGTACTTCGTAATGCATTTTTATGTGCTTGTTTTAAGATATAATGATGTTATTAAGTTAATGTGTTATTATTGTATGTATTATATTGTATTGTAATCATTATTGTAGAAGGTTGGATAATAAATAGCTTACATTGTGTGGGTACCCTGCTTTGACTAGATGTGTAGCATTGTAGTGAGACTCAAAAGCTAGAGTCAAAGCAGGAAAAAAGTTTTCTTCTTAACAAGGTGACCTTGGAACCTTAAGAAAATTTGAATACCACCATGTGGCAATGATCTGTCTTTAGAAACAGACCTGCTAGTTATTGAAGGAATGAGCCATAACCAGGGAAAAAGTAAGACATTTTTTAGGCCTACTGAAAGAATTAGTTCCTGGTAATAGATATTAAATAATTAAATAATATATATTAAAACATTACTGGGGTCCCATTGTAACAAATTTTGATGAATTTCATTGTAGGATGGCTAGAATAGAATTGAATATAAATAATATTCAAGGTGATATACTTGGATAAATTAGCTTGCTCTCTGTTTACTACTTGTGATGATATTTGTGTAGCTAGCTTTTGGTGACAAGCAGTTGGTATACTAATTATCCTTTTTGATAATGATAGAGAAGGGACTTTCTTAAATAATAACAGGTTCCTAGCTAAAATGATTATCATAGAAACAAAGCAAGGATTGAGGAACCAAAAATAAATTTGGTCAAAAACCTTATATTCTATCCCATTTCATTTTATAAAAAATTTCTTTCTCTTCCCTTTATATATTATTTCGTAAAGCTCTATGGAGATCTTGAAATCCAGCATGCAGAGCAAACTCAGGGACTACTGTTGGGGAGTTAGAAAAAATTGAAAAAAAAAAGCTATGAGTAAAAGAACAAGATATTCTATCTAGGTGATTTCAAGACAGATCTAAAGATTCGCCAACAATAAAAAGGTTGAAAATCTGGAGACGCCTCTTTCATATGTATTCACAAATAACCATCAAAAAAAAAAAAAAAAAAAAACACAACCAAAAACTCTGCATGGAGCTAAGGATAAAAGTATAGCTAAGTTTTATGTAAGATACCAGAAGAAAGTGTCATTTTAAACTAAGGTGATTGGGGAAGGAATCTTTAGAAGGCAATATTGAAACTTTATCTTGAAAATTAGATAGCTCAGGGAGAAGAGTGATAAGAGAAAACATTTTAGGGCAATGGAATCAGTGTCAATAAAGTCATTGGTGAGAAAAAATAGAGGGTCACTTAAAAAAGAAAGAGGAGTCAATTATTGTAGTACTAAACTAAAGGATTTAGGAAGAAATGGGATTGAGAACAAAACTGGTTAGGTTAACTGTCAATTTTGGAAATAATGATTCTGTAAGATGAGTGAAGACACAAAAATTTAAAATTACTGAGTAAAATGGAGAAATCTGCTATCAAATAGTCTTATTCTTTGTAAAGCATAAGTGAAGATCATTTCTTGAGTGTGCTGGATCAGTGAGGTGGGAGGGTAGTATGCTTGAAGATAGAAAAGGAGTATACTGAAAATGAGATTGGTCTATATGTTTCAAAAGTTGTCTGTCTCTAATGTCAAAAAAAACAAAAACAATACAATAATGACAAAACTTGTCAGGCTGAATGTTAACAAAATACCTAACATAATTGTATTTTTCCTTTCTCTTTTGAAAAAAGTCAGAAAAAACTTTTTTTTCTTAGAAAATTTAAATGATTTTCACAAGATACAATTATTAACAATTGAATATATTACATAAAATATTACCAGATTTTAAAGGCGAACTTATTCAAACATGAGATTAATATCAGCTGAGATCATTTTACACTCTTGGCCTTGAAGCAACAGTTTAATTCTGTTGAAAAGAAATAGCAATTATCACAAGGTTGAACATAATACATTTGCTTTTACATCAAGGATGAAATGAATAGGAGCCATACATTTGCACTTATCACCTGCCAAATCTCTCCCCACTGAATTTTAAGACAAAATTGATAAATAAGTGAAATGTTTAGTGCTATTTAGATGTCCTATAATCATGTTTAATAATTTTGCCCAGAATTTGTGGCAATAGCCACTCAACAAATTGATAGGCTGGAATAGTTTCAATGGACTAAGCAGAAGATGAAGGGGAAAAATAACAACAACATCAAAACAAAACACCTTATACAGGTTAAATTTGAGGATACTTTAAAACATTTCTACCTCTGCATTTCTCTGTTGCTATCAGTGAGTTTCCCACAAAGGCATATAGAATTTTCATTGGTTCTATATGCCTTTTGGGAGGGTGGAGCATAAATACTTGCATAAAAAAACTGCTGAGGTATCAGATCTCAGCCAATAGATTTTCATTGTTAAACATAATGATTGATAAATAATTATGTACTTCAATATCATATTATCGTTGACAATAATGAGTTAAAGCCCAATTACATTTGTGTTTGTACCATTACTCCATTCAGGAAATTTCTTTCACAAGTTACTATTAAGAAAAAAAAAAAAAACATGCACAACAATATCAGCAAAATTCCCTTGGGCTTTAATAAAATTGTTACTCATACAGAACAGTGCTTTTTGAACAGCTGAAGATGGAAGCATGAGATCATAAATATGAGCAAGGCAGCAATAAGATTATATATGGCAAAAGCAACAGAAGGGGAATACTTGATTGGATTCTATAAAACTCGAGAGAGTTATATTTACTCCAAGAGGTTATGTTTCTTAACAGCAGAGGAAATCTAAAAAGATGAATAGATAAATTTCACCAGAGCAGTTGAAAAGAGATTTTCCTTCTACATTTCAGTATCATAGAAATTGAATTAGATGGGATGTTGAATTCGGGGTCAAACTACATTGGCATGGAATAACTGAGGCAAATTCCCAGGATGCAAATTTCCTCTACGAGCCTTTACATAGAGCATTCAGGGAGAGATGAGGGCAGTTTTATGAACAATTTCTGCCTTTGTTTTATCAAGACTTTTCAAAGGAATAGTAGGAACTAACTGGCAGGCCACAGAACAAATATACCACATACTGTCTACATTTATTTTTTCTTTCCACTAATTTTTATATAACAATATTATAACATTCATTATGGACTTAGCTTAAAATCAAGGTTTTTGAAGTGATTTTTAGATTATGATGAGGAAATCAAATGTGATTTATTCCATTCAAATTGACCATGGTAGTATTGTATAATGTCTGCAGAGTAGGAACAAATCAGTCAGTGAAGGACAGTTATGCAATATACCTCTAGATTGGATTTAGATGACAGGCAAATCTAACTTAAAATTATTCAGTATGAACTAAACTCACTTCAACATGCATTCATTATGTATTAGTATGCCTTAAACACTGGATTAGGTTCTTGTGATGCAAAAATGGAAATCTTAATGGCCATGTTTTTTATAGACAATCTCTTTACTTAGATCAGTTGTTCTTCAGTGGAAAGTTTCTTACCAATGCCATATGCAAAGCTTTGGCAGTTTTAGTGAATAAAATCTATCTGAACATTAGCTTCACTTGGCAGTGCTTAGGGGTCTTTTCAGTGGAGGAAACCCAAGATTAAGAACAAGTAGTATGTAAAAGCAAAATGAAAATGAATCCATTTTTTTCACTTATTTGTAGTGTTACTGATCATTAGTAAGATTTTTTTAAATGAAAAGCTGCAACTACTGGACATAGATTACATTTATTGTTTCTATGATATATATTATAATTGTTGTTATTATTATTACATTTTTATGGCCTCTTAAAAGATCTTTACATTTTCTGCTTCTTTTGGGTCAAGGAAGAAGAAAGACTGCCCAATCATTATATTGTTATAATAAGTGCGTTATTAGGTGTTAGAGACCTTATTTTTTTATGTGTATGGAAACTTGAATATGAACTAGATTTACGTAGAGTTAATTCAGAGAAGAAAGTTCAGTGAGTAACAATCAAAGATTTTTGTTGTTTAATCATTTTTTGATTGTATCTGACTCTTCATGACCCCTTTTGGAGTTTTATTGGCAAAGATACTGAGATTATTTGCCATTTATTTTTCCATGTGAACCATGATTATGATACATCTATATGCTCATATTGAAGGTAGAAAAGCACCTGTTTTCTGACTACAGAATGGATATTATTTCTGCTTCCTATAACAGAATTATTGTGTTTAGTGTATATGTTCATGTAAGTGTGTGAGGTTTTCTCTGAACATGCTGAAGATGGTAGATGACCCAACAACCAACTGTTACAGCTTTGAGACAGAAAAAAAATAAGTGTGATTTACTTCACTGAAAACTGAGCATATGGAATCATAATATTTGGCAATTTTCCAAGGGCAAAGGCAAAAGCTAAATATGACTAATATCATTATGAATTATCTTGATCAACAAAAAGTTCCATCAATAATACCTGGTCACTAAATTGTATTATTAAAGTTATTCATATTTAGATGAAAGGGAAGGGGCAGCTTGGTGGTGCAATAGATAGAGCACCAGCCCTGAAGTAGAGAGGACCTTGGTTCAAATCTGGTCTCACACACTTAACACTTCCTAGCCGTGTGGCTCTGGGCAAGTCATTTAACCCCAATTGCCTCAGCAAAAAAATAAATAAATAAATAAATGAAAGGGAAAAACAACAACAACAGAAAAACAAACAACATTATGATCCACAAATTGAATGTGTATTGTTAACCAAATCAAAAATTTAACATTAGAACTCAGTGGAAGCTAATTGCCTTTGATGACTCAAGACACAATACAACAAAGTTTTTTTTTTCTTTTTTTTTAAGAATATGTTGCAACAGGAGCTCTTGGAACCAAGGAAGGGGATAGGCCTCTAAGAAAATTAAGCGGGCTATTTTGAAGGAGACAGACAATAAAGGATTTAAACGTTTAACTCCTGGCTGCATTTGAGATGATTATTACTTGGAACTGAAAAGAAGGGTGCCTCCAGAAACCTCCCCAAGAAACCTGCTCCCAGAGAGAACTATTATATGTTAGAAAAGAAGAGAACACTACAGAAAAATATAAGAAAAAATGAAATATCACTGGGAAAAAAACTGACTTGGAAAATAGATCAAGGAGAAACAGTTTAAGAATTATTGGATTATATCTGAAAGCCATGATCAAAGAGAGAAACTAAACATAATGTTGTTTTGTTGTTCAGTTGTTTTTCAGTTGTGTTCAACTCTTTGTAACTCCATTTGGGGTTTTCTTAACAAAGATACTACAATATTTTGTTAGGATACTTACAAGGTGCTAAATCACTGGAATTGATAGAGACAATAATTATGTACTTTGTACTTACTAGAGTTCTACAAGATTCACACCTTTAAGAGAGCATATATAAGCTAGGAGCCTCAACCAGGATTCATTCCAGGAGATTCAGAAGTCAGGATTCAGTGGAGGAGATTCACAAACCAGAGAAGGCTGTCGGGCAGAACAAAGGAAGACAGAGAAGTGGTGGCAGGCTGTCCTGTGGAGAACACTGAAATCAAGATCCGGAAGAACTCCAGAAAAACTAGCCAAGCCCCAAGTGAAGGAGATAATTTAAGAATTTAAATTATCTCCTTCACTTGGGGCTTGGCTAGTTTAAGAATTATTTAAGAATTATTTAAGAATTATTTAGTTTAAGAATTATTGGATTATATCTGAAAGCCATGATCAAAGAGAGAAACTAAACATAATGTTGTTTTGTTGTTCAGTTGTTTTTCAGTTGTGTTCAACTCTTTGTAACTCCATTTGGGGTTTTCTTAACAAAGATACTACAATATTTTGTTAGGATACTTACAAGGTGCTAAATCACTGGAATTGATAGAGACAATAATTATGTACTTTGTACTTACTAGAGTTCTACAAGATTCACACCTTTAAGAGAGCATATATAAGCTAGGAGCCTCAACCAGGATTCATTCCAGGAGATTCAGAAGTCAGGATTCAGTGGAGGAGATTCACAAACCAGAGAAGGCTGTCGGGCAGAACAAAGGAAGACAGAGAAGTGGTGGCAGGCTGTCCTGTGGAGAACACTGAAATCAAGATCCGGAAGAACTCCAGAAAAACTAGCCAAGCCCCAAGTGAAGGAGATAAGAATTTGAAGGAGACAATAAAGGATTTGGACTTTGACTCCTGGCTGCATTTGGGGTGATTACTCTGAACTGAAACAAAGGCTGTGTCTAGAAACTCCTCAAGAAACCTGATCCCAGAGAACATTATATATTAGAGAAGAACATTACAGTGTTTTGCCTTTTTTTCTCCATCTCATTTCAGAAATGAGGAAACTGAGGCAAACAGGATAAATTACGTTCCCAGGTTCACACCACTAATAAATGTCTGAAGCCAGATTTGAACTCATGAAGTTGGGAATTCTATTGTTTTATCACAGTGCACTTCCTAGCTGCCTTGATTATGTTGATAATTTTGCTATATTTTTATAATTACCTCTCCTTTTCACTTATATTGGGAGCTTTCTTTGTATGTCACTGGGCAAATTAATGGAGCATGGGAAATTTTGCCTGTCGGATCTATCAGTAAAGAAAGAATGTATAACCATGCAAATAGAGAGAGAGCATTACTCAATATGAATTTTAATTTTATTTTAATTATGTCAAATTTTAAAAAAAATCACAAACAAAACTAATGTAGCCAAGATTAGAAAGAAAGCTGGAAACTAAGAAAAATAATTTCCACAAGTTTTTCTGTTAAAGGCCTCATTTCCTAAACAAAAGAAGTGAGTCAATTTTAAACATATACAAGTCATTCCCCAATTGACAAATGGTCAAATGATATGAATAGGCAATTTTCAGGCAAAATAATCAAAAACATATATGTAACTGTATGAAAAAATGCTCAAATCACAATTGATAAAAGAAATGTGAATTAAAACAAATTTGAGGTACTACCTCATACCTAGCAGATTAATTAATATGATAGAAAAGAGAAAAAGACAAATGATGAAGGGAATTTGGAAAAATTGGAACATTAATGCACTGTTGGTGGAGTTATAAATTGATCCAACAATTCTGGAGGGCAATTTAAAACTATGCCCAAAGACCTATAAAACTATGCATGCCCTTTGATCCACCAATAACATTACCAGGTCTGAATCCCAAAGAGATCAAAGATAAAGAAAAAAATAATATATATGTATAAAAATTATAGTAGCTTTTTATAACAAAGAATTGGAAATTAAGGGGATTAATTGAGAAATGGCCAAACAAGTCTTGGTACATGGTTGTGATGGAAGACTAGTATTTTATAAGAAATAAAAACAAGATAGTTTCAGAAAATCTGAGAAGACTTATATGAACTGATAAAAAGTTGAGTGAGCAGAATCAGGAGAAAATTGTGTACAGCAATAGCAATATTGTTCAATGATCAACTGTGAATTATTTAGGTATGCTGATTAATACAATGATCCAAGACAATTCTGAAGGACTTATGATAAAAATGTTATCCATCTCTAGAGAAAGAACTGATGAAGACAGAAAGCAGATCAAAGTACACTTTATTTTTTGTTGTTGTTTTGGTTTTTGTTATTTTTTTATTTTATACGTGACTAATGTAGAACTATGTTGAAGAATTTCACAGATATAATCCATATCAAATTGCTGCTCTTCTCAGGGAAGGGAGAAGGAAGAATAAGGAGGAAGAAAATTTGGAGCTCAATTTTTAAAATAAATTTTTACATGTAACAAAATATTTGATAAAATAACTAAAAATATAACAGAGGTGGTGAAGAGTTGGAACTCAGAACTCATCAAAAATTTTTTTTAAAAAGTTTTTCTATGACCTTTTTTTGCCCCCCGAAATTTCGATTGACCCTGGGTATATAGGTATAAATGATATGTATATAAATCAAACATATACTTATAATAAATCATAATTTCATAATCCCCACATTCAATTATGAAACTCCATATGGGGTCACAAACCACAGGTTAAAAAGCTGGGAACTAAATGAAACTCCTAATTTAACTGATGAAGACAGAGGAGTCTCAGAGAGCATAAATAAATTTCACATGTTCCTAGAAGTATCAAAAATATCCCCTGGAATACTTTTGTCTTATGTAGACTAAGCCTTCAAATTATTTGGTAGGTGGGTGCTCACTTCAAACTAACTCACTTATTAGTTTAAAAAAGATAAGGAAGATTACTGAATCTTACTCATAATATCTTAGATACATATAATCTTATTTTTGAAAATATGACGTGTTAGTATGATTGTGTGGTTAGGGATATCATATACTTCTTTTGAAATCTATATCTCATCAGTCATTTGTTCCATAGGCATTTATTAAGTATAGACAAAGTACTTTTCCTGCTGCTAAAGAAAGATAAATTAATGAAAAATTTGAAGTTCTCCAATATAATTACCAGTTACTAAAATATAAAACATTTTCTTTTCTTTTGAAGTTTATCATTTCCTATTATAATTTTGAAAGGGATAAAAAGGGATCTTAGAAATCATCTGTAAATAATGGGAAGAGAATAAGTTGAGCACTGTTGACTTCAAATTAAAGACCTAGGTTTAAGTCCTGGATAAGTTACTTTTAGTTAATGATTTGCAAGCTTAAAACTTTGATAAAAGTTTTTAAAAGGGTTACTAAAAGCTTCTCTGAGATTGTGATGGCTTTATCTACATATGAAGTAGCCAGAAAAGCAGGAAGGAAGAAAATTAATGGCTTCATTCTATGAATTTAATTTGTGTTTTGAATTTTTTTACCCCATCAACACATTTACTACACACACACACACACACACACACACACTCAGAAATGAAAAGTTAAAAGGAGGTTACTGACAAGGAGGCTTTTCAAACAAAAAAGAAGAGTCCTGGAAGATAGTTCTTCTCACTCTTTTCTCATTCCTTCCCAAGTTTATCAAGGAAAAGGGGTTTTACCAACTAAGAAGGGGGAGAATGAGTTCCCTAGCAGTAACTAGGAGGAAGGCACCATTAAGAGAAAGATGCTATGAGGTAAGAGTACACTATTGACTGATAAGGTAAATTCATAGAGAAGTTTAGCCAGGTAGCTCTTCTTGTAAAGAGTTTGGCATCTGGGACTATAATCACCTTATCGATAATAAGCCCCAATAGCCAGGATTCTGAGGGAAAAAAAACCAACAAAATATGATAGATCTTTCTCCTTGTTCCTAGACAAAGATTTACTAATTTTTTTAATAGTTGGAGAAAGCCTATAGATCTTAAACTTAAAACATGGGAGCACCCACTCTTCTTTGAGGAAGTTATAGCAAAGGGTTTCAAATGATCTCCAAGCTAGAGATAACAGACGCTATGGTAAAGCAGCAATTGATAGAGACTATGAAAATAGTCCAATGGTCTTTTAAAAGTCTAGGTCTGGTAGGAGTAGTACAATGGGATTAAACAGTATTAACATTCCTGAAGATAGGAGTTACTACTCTGCACTTGTATCCTGGGCTGAGATTTCATTCAAGCTTTCCTCCCTAATTCTGGTGTATACATTTGTGAAAATATAGCCAAAGATATATGGGGGAACAGGTATTGTTGTTTATTTCTTACTTAGATATTTTATTAAATAAATTTTCTTTAAGGCAATTGTATCTTCTATCTGATCATTATAAGTATCCCATTGGTGGGAGTTCATAAGGCATAGCTTTAGGGCATGTGCAATAATAGCACTCTAACTGACTTGCCCTCTGAAAGGATAACCTATAGGCAATACATTAGGATTATAGGATTATGGATTTAGAACCAGAAGAAACCTTTGAGATCATCCAGTCCAACAATTTCATTTTACAAATGAGAAAGGGATATGTGGCTTCTGTTATTAACATTTTTTTAAAAAATCCTTTGACAGCAGAGATATTTCTCTGTGTTCTCTTGTGGCAAACTGAAGATGCTTAAAACATCCCTTCTACTACATTTCATTCTACTTAGTCCATCATCTCCACTCCCTAGAGGAAAAATAGATTTAGTCACTAGAAGTGCTTAGACTTTGAAAGGCCAGCTTTGACCATAATTTGCTTGATCCAGACCTCTATGAATCATTCCTTTATTTGTCATAAACTCCTTCCTACTTTTCAAGACATCTTCATGTTTTCTTACACAGTTCACTTCATAGAATGGTTTGCTTGCTTTGTTACTACCAGTTCTTAGTACAATGCCTGGCCATATAAGGTTTAATAAATTTTTCACTACCTATAAAATAACAAAATACTGGTCTTTGCTTAATAAGGTAATAAACTGGCTTTCAATCAGGATATGGAATAAGGTTTTTTCTCCTCCCCCACCCCCACATGGACAAATTGGAAGCAGTACATCCATACTTGTTCCTTCACTGGCCCTTAAGACAAATAACACATTTGTGAGGTAGCTAGGAAAGTTCAGAGATATAGTCTGTTGCATTAGGATAAAAGTCATTCCTATTATTTCTATTATCCCTCCAGTGTAGATATGAAACCATCTTGATTTTTCTATGAGGCGATTCTTTGATACTGCCTTACCATAAGAGATACAGATTAATTATTATATTACACAGTTTTCATTGAGACTTTTTTCTTAAAAAGTTGAAAGTCAACATGGTGCTATCCAAGCTTGAAATGACTAAACATTTCCCCCTTGCTACTTAGCTACAACTACCAATCAAGTAATGTTTGAATTATACTCTGTGTTGTCCAATTTCATTAAAAGTTTATTAAGCCCTTACTATTTATAATGGACAAGGAATGATATGTGATGATGGAAATACATTGGTGAGCTTTCATTATACTCATGGGTAGAAAAATCTATCTGGAAAAATATTACATAAAATAATTTAAAGAAACAGCAGTTATTAGCAGCTAAAATTTTCAGGGAAAGTTTCACAGAGTAGGTGGGCACCTGAGTAGAAGCTTAAAAGAAAAAAATTGTAACAGGTGAAGCTGAAGATAAAGTGAATTTGAGACATACAGAATTAATTTTAAACATCTTGAAAGTGGGAAATAGGGAAGCTAATGGAAATGGAAATGGACCTGCATTTCCCCCCATTAAAACCAATATCCATTCTGGAGGGTCTCCAATGGGTCTTGGTTTCAGTGCAGGAGAGCCACCAGGAGGCTGGTCAAGTCTTCTCTGTCAAAATGCAGGAGACAGGAGAGCCACCAGAATGGTCTCTATCTTGAAGTCTGTGTCCCCTCCCAAATTTATTAGCTCTCATATACTCTATTATAAGTATATCATCATAGGTATCAATCTTGTAGAATAGGTGTCAACTTTTAGAACTATACTAAGTACTAGAGAATTATTATCTTAATTCCACTGAGTTAATTCCCTTTTTTTAGCATTAAATCAATCATACTGAATTAGAGAACTCACATGCTAAACTAGATAACTATTGTCTTATCAATTCCACTGAATTAACACCTTATTGTAGAATTAAATCAATCATACTAGGCCTTAAGTATATTTCTTTAAAGTTTCTGCCCTTTACAATTTATTATTATTGTTATTATTATTATTAATATTATTGTTATCATTTTACTGACTAGAATGAAAGTTTTGTTGTTATAAATAGTGGACTGAATCGCTTTTGTTTTCCAACTTGTATTGTGTTCTTTCTTCTAATTTGTGTCATTGGCCTTGTATCTTTCAAGAGCAGAATTCAATGACATTCTAAAGTACTCCCCACAACTACTTAGCAAATTGAGTTTCCTTACTAATTAAAGGAGATCCTGACATTACTTAGTGAAGTATAACTGATAATATTACAGTAGAAAGTGTCTGATGTACTTCCTTCATAATCATTGATAGTTTGCTTAATAAAGTCAATTTGTAGAAAGTTTGAGGACACAGCAAAGAATTTGGAAACTGACACTACCATACACTTCCCAAAGCCTGGAAAACTGTCAACTCCATGACAAAATCATGAATCTTTGAATGCTATCTTGTATTTTTTTGGTTTGATGACAATAGTCTCAAAATGTAGTTTAAGTTATAATTTAGTTGTTATGTCAATATGAGTTGTCTAAATTAATCAATTGATCAACTTCTATTGTGTCTACCCTGGCCAGGTACTGTGCTAAGCACTAGGGATCCAATAAAAGGCAAAAGGCATTCCTTGCCCTCACAGAATTTATAATATAATTAGGAAAAGTAAATATGAATATATATAAATCAAGATATGTAGAGATTAAATGATAAATAATTAACATAGGAAAGGCACTAGTATTAAGATGTGCTTATGTGTATTGAGAGAGAAGAAATACAGACATCCAACCTCTGGTGTGTTGAGAATCTGGGTGTTCTTTTCTCAAGTTTCAGAGAGAATACTCAGAGAGAAGAATAATCTAGAATTATGTCTCTGATAAGGGGATAGAAGTTGAGAAGTAATACTGTAGTAATCCAAGGCAGGAATTTAGCCCTTAGGCTACTTTTGAAAGTTTAGCTCCTTCATTTCAAATCTTAGTTACACAAAAGACTTTCATTATTGTAAATAAGGAATAAATCCATTTATTCAAGTGAGTGAGACTGTGTCAGCTGGCTCATAGGGGAGCAAAAATACATATACTTCTAGCATTTCTTCCTCCTAGTCTTCTATATGAAATATTTTAATTGCTGACAAGAAGGGAAATAGAAGGTTAGGGACAGACTACTTTCCTCAAAGAGAAGATATACTAGTCTTATTTCTGTTCCCTTAAATATTATTAGTCAAAGGAATAGAATTTTCAGGTTAGAGCTAAGCTCTATCACTATTTCTTCAGGGGGAATACATAATGAACAAATATAACAAATAACAAAGAAATCCATTTATCTGAATCAATAGCAAAATAGAAAACACACACACACACACACACACACATATATATATATATGAATATATAGCTGTTAAAGAGCTCTGCCATTATCTTAAAGATAACTCTAACAAGAGAAAGTTCCAGCTCTCAATCAAAGAGGAAATCCCTTTTAGTCTCTAGTACAACAAACTATGGTTAGGGATATGACAGAGATTTCTAGTTCCCACTGTCATTTTTTTTTTCCTTTTCCAGAGTCCTTTTCTCCTTTCAGCAACTTGAAGTAGGATTAAAATTGTCATTTTCTCTAATAGCTGGAAACCTGAAGAGTTTATGCATGCAAAGGGTATTGTTTTCATCAATGTGAACATACCAATGTGTTACACAAGCAAGGAAACAAACAGAAAAAGAAGTTCTACAGATTACTGTATGTCAGGAAATAAACATTCAATAAGGATTTAAATGAAAAATAAGATGATATCTCAGCTCAAACCAAGAAATATTCACTCTTGACCAAGAGGAAATACTCTCTATGCTCTCTCTCCCTCTCCCTCTCGCTCTCTCCTTCTCTCTCCCTTTTCCTCCTCCTCCTTCCTTCTTCCCCTCCCTCCTCCTCCCTCTCCCTTCTCTTCCTTCCCTCCCTCCCCCTCTCTCTCTGTTTCTCTCTCTCTCTCTCTCTCTCTGTTTCTCTCTCTCTCTCTCTCTCTCTCTCTCTCTCTCTCTCTCTTTCTCTCTCTCTCTCTCTCTCTTTCTGAAGAGTCTGTGGAGAAAAGCTGGAAATCAGAGACATGTTGATGAGCCAGCTTGTCACATGTTTGTAGGTTTTGTAGGTTCTCTTTTTGCTCATGTCATTCACAAAAAGATATACTAAATCTTTCTCACTCATGAGTCCATGGCACTGAATTTGCCAGTCCCTTAAGCAGGCATATGGTGCCATTGTGCTCAGCATTCTATCCAACAAACTAAAAATCTGTATTGTTCTGTATTATCAATAGTATACCAAAGGCTCCAGTCTTGGTTGGAAGCCTTGGTTATAGACAATAACATAGTCATTGTTACAAGAAAAGTACAAGTATATAGATAATCTTCAAAGACTGAGGTCAGTTATTGATGTATACAAACTGTCTGTCTCAGTCTCTGTGTGTGTATGCTTTTTTGTGTCTCTATTTGTCTCTGTCTTTCTGTCTTTGTCTCTATCTTTATCTTGCACACATATACAAACACACACACGTACACACACAAATACATACACACTTTAGTAATCATACATTTCATATAGGGAACTCTCAGGGAAAAAACTCTCTAAAACTGCCAATTAGTTACAACCCTTCTGTTGGAATCCTAGTGTCAACTCAACTTGAAACAAGGTGAAAACTCAAGGGTGATGTCAGAATCCTGGTGTTAACTCAATAGAATTGATACAGTGCTTATTGGTTCACACCTTAGAGCAAATCCTTACAAGGTGATAAGTTGCTAATACTGATGGAAACAATGTTTGTGTTCATACCTTTAGAGAGCTCACAAGTATCTAAGTACTCAATGGAGTTCACATGTTTGGGAGAGTTCAGGATTTAGAAAGAAACATCGAATTCACACCTCCCTTAGGGCCAGAGAGCACTCTGGGAGATAACCCAGAATCCCTCTCCCTCCACAAGGCGGAGTTAACCTTTGGGAGATCACATATATACAGGGAGCTCTTGGAGCTTGAGTTAGTTACTTGAGAGAGTTTTTACTTGGGAGCATTACCAGGAGTTGGGGAGGAGCACTCTGGAAGAAAGCCTACAAGCCCTATCTTTGAGGCAAGAGAGATTCATCGTATCTTCTACCTTGGTGCTGGCTAGAGCCGGAAGGACAAACCTTTGGATTTGGAGACATTCGGGCGGAGCTCTTAGAACCAGGCAGAAAGAAAGGCCTGAGCTAACCCGGCTATATTGAAAGACACAATAAAAGATCTGAACTTTTATCACCTGGCTGTGTTTTGGAAAAAAAACACTAACACCCTTCTGTAGTGTTTTCTTCTAAAATGTAATGTTCTCCAGAAGCAGGTTTCTTGGGGAGCTTCTGGAGACAGCCTTAGTTTCAGTTCAGTATGATAATCATCTCAAATGCAGCCAGGGAGTTGAAATCCAGATCCTTTATTTTCTCTTTCCAGGTATTGTCTCCTTCCTTGGGCCTGGTTAGCTTTCTTAGAGGCTTATCTCTCTCCTTGGTTCCCAGAGTTCTTGACTCTAGTCCTTTCCCTCTGCCAGCTTCAGCTTCTCCTCCTCTAAATGTCTCCAGTCAGCACAAAGGTGGAAGTTGGAATGAATCTGATTCTGCCTCCAAGAGTGGGCTTGTGCTCTTAGTGGGCTTCTCCTTTAGTGGGTTTCTCCTTATATATGCTTTCTTAAAGGTGTGAATCTTGTGGAACTCTAAGAAGTACTAAGTACATTAGTGAACTAGAGAACTGTTAAGTACCATGCTAAATTAGATAATTATTGTCTCTATCAATTCCACTGCTTTAGCACCTTGTAAGAATTCTAACACCCTTCAGTGTAAGTAAAGAATCTGATTGAGATATTGAAATAAGGTATTTGTCCAGGCACAAGTATAAAAGATAGAACTTGAATTTAGGTCTTTCTGATTCTACAAAAGATCAATTTTGTATTCATAGTTCTAAGCCACCTATCAAACACAATATGTAAGGAAAAAAAGCTTCCAAATAAAGATATTTCATTTCTCTAATATTTTTTCATTGATTCTCTAACATTTAGGAAAAAAATTTGCTGTATTTGTCTGTTTAATATTATAAGGAGTTGTGATGTTGTTGAAGATTGAAATATCTACAGGCCAAATCTAGCTAATGTCATTCTGAAATTAGCTAGAATGGTGTTCAGAGGGTAGATACTTGTCACTTGTCACTAGACCCATAGTTCAATCTTGTCTGACATGGTAGAATGTGCTTGAACATAGCTTCTGTTGGTGTAGGCTTTATGAATAGAGAAGGGAAATTCATGTAATTTTATTTTATATCAATTCCTTTGTCCATAACAATGAAACTGATTAATGTAAATAAAAAAGTGAACTATTAGTTAATTTTAAATTAGCATCTCTTAGTAGTTCACTTCAGAGTCAATTCTCTATATATTTTAGAATTGAGTCCTTTATCCAAACTTTTGAATGTAAAAATGTTTTTCCAATTTATTGTTTCTCTTCTAATCTTGTCTACATTAGTTTTGTTTGGACAAAAACTTTTTAACTTAATATAATCAGAATTATCTATTTTGTGTGATCAATAATGATCTCTAGTTCTTCTTTGGTCAGAAATTCCTTCCTCCTCCACAGGTCTGAGAGACAAACTATTCTATGTTCTTCTAATTTGTTTATAATATTATTTTTTATGTCTAGATCATGAACCTATTTTGACCTTATCTTGGTATATATACTGTTATGTGTAAGTCAATGCCTAGTTTCTGCCATAGTAGTTTCCAATTTTCCCAGCAGTTTTTGCCAAATAGTGAATTATTATCCCAAAATCTGGGATCTTTGGGTTTGTCAAAACTAGATTTCTATAATCATTGACTATTTTGTTCCGTGAACATAACCTATTCTACTGATCAACTGCTCTACTTCTTAGCCAGTACCAAATGGTTTTGATGACTGCTGCTTTTATACAGTTTTAGATCTGGTACAGCTGGCCCACCTACATTTGATTTTTTTTTTTTCATGAGTTCCCTTGAAATTCTTAACCTTTTGTACTTCCAATGAATTTTGTTGTGATTTTTTCTAGATCAGTAAAATAGTTTCTTGGGAGTTTGATTGGTATAGTATTAAAAAATAAATTAGTTTAAGTAGTATTGTTATCCTTATCATATTCGCTCAACCTATCCAAGAGCCCTTAATATTTTTCTAATTGTTTATATCTGACTTTATTTGTGTAGAAAGTGTTTTTAGTTTTGCTCATATAGTTCCTGACTTTCCCTTGGCAGATAGATTGTGAAATACTACCAACAGTTATTTTAAATGGAATTTTTCTTTGTATCTCTTACTGTTGGATTTTGTTAGTGATATATACAAATGCTAATGATTCATGTGAATTTATTTTGTATACTGCAACTTTGCTAAAGTTGTGGATTATTTCTACTAGTTTTTTAGCTGATTCTCTAGGGTTTTCTAAGTACACCATCCTATCATCTGGAAAGAATGATAATTTACTTTTCTCATTACCTACTCTAATTCCATTAATCTATTTTTCTTCTCTTATTGCCAAAGTTAGCATTTCTAATACAATATTGAATAGTAATGGCGATAGTAGGCAACCTTGTTTCACCCCTGATCTTATTGGGAATGGTTCCCTTTTATCCTCATTATATATGATGCTTGTTGATGGTTTTAAAAAGATGCTACTGACTATTTTAAAGAAATGTCCATTTATTCCTATACTTTCTAATGTTTTTAATAGGAATGGATGTTGGATTGTGTTAAGTGTTTTTTCTGCATCTATTGAGATAATCATATGTTTTTTGTTAAATTGGTTATTGATGCAGTTAATTATGCTAACAGTTTTCCTAATATTGAATAAGGCTTACAGTCTTGATATATAAATACTACTTGGTGATATTGTATTATCCAGGAGATGGTTTTCTGTAATCTCTTTGCTCATATTTTATTTAAGATTTTTACATCAATATTAATTAGGGAAGTTGATCTATAATTTTTTTTTCTTTGTTTTCATCTTACCTGGTTTAGGTATCATACCATGTCTATGTCATAAAAGGTATTTGGTAGGAGTCCTTCATTCCCTATTTTTTTCAAATAGTTTATAAAGTAATAAAATTCATTGGTCTTTAAATGTTTGGTAGAATTCACATGTAAATCCATTTGGTCCTGGGGATTTTTTCTTGGAAGTTTGATTAAAAACTTGTTCTAATACTTTTTCTAAAATTGGATTATTTAAGTAATTTATTTCCTCTTCTGTTAATCTGGGCAGTCTATATTTTTGTAAATATTACTCCCTTTCACTTAAGTTATCAAATTTATTGGCATAAAGTTGGGCAGAGTAACACCTAATTACTGCTCTAATTTCCTCTTTATTGGTGGAAAGTTCTCCCTTTTCTTTTTTGAAATTAACAATTTGATTTTCCTCTTTCCTTTTTGTAATTAAATTAACTAAAGGTTTATCTATTTTGTTGTTTTTTTTTTCATAAAACCAACTCAAGTTTTATTTATTAATTCAATAGTTTTTTTTTTTTTACTTTCAGTTTTATTAATTTCTCCTTTAATTTTTAAAATTTCAAGTTTAGTATTTGGGGGTTTTTAATTTGCTCTTTTTCTATCTTTTTTAGTTGCAAAGACCAATTCATTGATCTTTTCTTTCTCTATTTTATAAAAGTAAGCATCTAGTGATATAAAATTTTTCCTTATTACCACTTTGGCTGCATTCCACAAATAATGGTATACTGTTATCTATTTCTTCTTATAGCTCTCTTAACTTCTCTTTTAGGAATCTCCATGCTATATTACTTGGTGCATATATATTTAGTATTGATATTGCTTCATTATCTATGCTACCCTTTAGCAAAATATAATTTCCTTCCTAATCTCTTTTAATTAGATCAATTTTTGCTTTTGCTTGATTTGAGATCAGGATGGCTACCTTTGCTTTTTTTTTTCACTTCACTTGAAGCACAATAGATTCTGCTCCATCCTTTTACCTTTACTCTGTAAGTATCACTTTGCTTTAAATGTGGAAGCATAATGTAAACAACATGGTGTAGGTTTCTTGCTTTTAATCCAGTCTGCTATCTGCTTCCACTTTATGGGAGAGTTCACTCCATTCACATTTACATTTAAAACTATTAATTCTGTAGTTTTTTTCTGCACTTTCTGCCATCTTATTAACTCAAATTATGCTTTTCTTTTTCCTTTTTCCTTTTCCCTCCTCCCCAGTATTTTACTTATGACCACCATTTGCCTCAACCAGCCCTCCCCCTTTGAATCCCTTCCCTTTTCTTATACCTTTCCCTTACTATTTCTGTTTTCCCTTCTGTTTAGCCTACTTACCCCTTCCCTTTTCACCTTTCCCCTTCCACTTTCCAATGAGGTGAGAGAAGTTTCTCTGTAAACCAAATATGTGTAATATTTTATCTTAGAGGCAAATCTGATGAGAGTAAGATTCACACAATGCTCACCCCCCTCCCTTCTTTCCCTCAAATGTAATAGATTTCCTTTGCCTCTTCATGAGATGTAATTTCCCTCATTTTATGTCCCCTTTCCCCTTTTTCTGATACAATCCCCTTTCCACCCCTAGTTTCTTTTTTATATTATAATAGTAAAATCAAATTATACATTCAATCTCTTTGTATACTTATAACAGAAATACAGTTCTCAAGAGTTTTTTTTACCTTTTTATGCTTATCTTGAATTCTATATTTGGAGATCAAATTTTTTGTTTAACTTTAGTCTTTTCATCAGAAATAAACAGAATTCATCTGTTTCATTGAATGTCCCTCTTCTTCCCTTGAAGAAAATGTTTAGTTTAGCAGAGTACTTTATTGTGACTTGAATCCCAAGTTCCTTTGCCTTTTGGAATATAAGATTCCAGGCCCTTTGATCCTTTGAGGTGGAAGTTGCTAGGTCCTAGGTAATTCTTATTCTGTCTCCTTGGTATTTGAATTTGTTTTTCAGGATTTTTATAATTTTTTCCCCTTGCTCTGATAGTTCTGAAATTTAGCCACAATATTCCTTGTAGCTTTAATTTTGAGGTCTCTTTCAGGAGGTGTTTGGTGAATTCTTTCAATGGCTATTTCACCTTCTAATTCTATGACATCCAGGCAGCTCTCTTTGATTATTTCCTGAAAAATAGTACCTTGGCTCTTTTTTTCATCATGGTTTTCAGGAAGTCCAATAATCCTTAGATTGTCTCTTCTAGATCTATTTTCCAGGTCAGTTGTTTTCCCACATTTTTTCCTATTTTTTCATTATTTTGGTTTTGTTTGACAGATTCTTCATCTCTCATTGAATTATTCATTTCCATTTGTTCATTTCTGACTTTTAGTAAATTATTTTCTTCATTTACTTTTTTTTTTGCTTCTTTTTGTATTTTTCTAGTTGAGTTTTTAAATGAGTTGTTTTGTTGTATGGATTTTTTTTTCTATTTCACAAATTCTGTTTTTTAAGGAGTTATTTTCTTTTTCCATTTCACAAATTCTATTTTTCTGGGAGTTTTCTTTTTTTTTTCTTTTGTCATATCTATTTTTTAATGAGTTATATACTTTTTCTATTTCACTAAATCTATTTTGTAGTTAATTTTCTTCAGATAATTTCTGTTGCCTTTTCCAAACTCTCTTGTAAAGTTCTCATTTCCTTTTCCCATTTTTCTTCTTGCTCTCTTTTAAGATCCTTTTAAATTTCTTCTAAGGGAGCTTTGTGTGGGGACTAATTTATATCACCCTTTAGGGCTTCATATGGAGATGATCTGCTTTTAGTCTCCTCAGAGTTTGAAATCTGTTCTTCTCTTTTACCATAAAATTTTATAAGGTTAGAGTTCTCTTTGCTTTGTTACTCATTTTTTAAAAGTTGCGACCTGCTTTTAAGGCAAGGGAGATTGTCCAAACTTCCTCTATAATCAGCAGTGGCTGCACTGAGTCCACATTGACTCATTTCTGGTGCTGGGTGACCATAGTCAGGGTCTGCACAGCCTGAGCAGCCATCTGCGCTTGGCCTGCTTGTGTTTGACTTGTCTCCCTCTGTGCCTGATTGAAAGAGACCTTTTCTGGCAATCTTAGAAATTATCTTCTGTTGGTAATTTGTTGCACTCCTAATATTTGTGGATTCTGCCAATGGAGAGCTAATTCTGAGGCTACATTTGGTAATTAGTCTGAGGGCCATGGGAAAAGATCAGAAAGAAGTGTGTGTCCTCTCTGCCTTCTTAGCTCTACCTCCTAGGCAATTTATTTTCAATGCAGGAAAGCTCCCTAATTATTAGAATTTCCTAGAAATAAAATTGATTGTAGAAAGGTGGTAATTCTTCCTTGGAGCTTCCTATTCCTTGGAGGATTCAAAGAAGTTGGATGATTCCTTGTCAGGTATGAGATAAATAGATGAATAGCTTAGATAAAGACAGTTGAAAATGTATTAAGTACTTACTATTTCAGACACTCTAGTAAATGTTTTAGATACAAATAAAAATAAACACAACAGCCCTAAATCTCAAGGACTTTACAGATTAATGGGATAACACATTGGAAACATGGAAGTGGATGATGGTTAAAACAGGGAGAGAGTAAAAAAGAAGAAGTGAGCCTGAAGAAGCAAGTGAGGAGAAGGAATAGAAGGAATCTGGAGAGGGACTTTAGATATGAGTGAGCTAAAGCATATCTAGAGTCCTCCCTAAAATGATGGTCAGTGAGAGAGTTATCAATTAGGGATTGATATTCTCAATTATAATGAGTATGTATTTTATGTATGATTTGGACTAAATGCTCAACTTTCATGTTCAACTAATCCAGCTTTCAAACTCTCATTCTGTAATTTAAAGTTATTGCTTTTGATCAAGCTTGAATCACTGGCTTAAATAATAATAACTCACATTTATAAAGAGTTGTTTATAGCAAGCTTGTGATGGAGAACATAATTATAATTCATGTTTTACATAAGGAAAACAGGACATTTTCCTTATGTAAAATGTGAGGACCAAAAAAGTTAAATGACTTGTTCAATATTATGTTACTAATAAGTATAGAAAACACTCAATTTTTCTAACTCTTAAATCTAAATTTAAAGAACCATTATTATTTACTAAGTACTGAGAGTCAAATTTGACTTAGAGAGAAACTTTAGCCCCAATTTATTTGTAGCATGACTGCGAACTCTCTCAACCTCTTGGTTCATCATCTGTAAAGTAGGGTTAATGAATACTGTAATATTTCTCTTTTTAATTTAACATTTTATTTTTCCTGGTAACATGTAATATTATTTTTAACATTTATTTCTAAAAGTTTGAGTTTCAGATTCTCTTCCTTCTTCTCTCCCTCATTGAGAAGGTATATATGAAGTGATGCAAAACATTTCTATACAAGTCATGTTGTAGAAAAACAAACAAACACATACACACATACATCTCCCCCACCACCAAAAGAATAACAACCTCAAGAAAAATAAAGTTTAAAAAAAGTATGCTTCAATTAGTATTCAGCCACAAATAGTTCTTTCTCTGGCTGTAAATAGTATTTTTTCATCATAAATACTTCAGAGTTGTCTTAGATCATGGTATTGGATTATTGATGAGAACAGCAAAGTCATTCATAGCTGATCACACCATAACATTGATATTATTTTGTAAACAGTGCATTTCACTTTGCAGAATTCATGGAAGTCTTTCCAGAATTTCCTGATCATCATTTCTTATACAACAATTATATTCCATCATAATCACTTACCACAATATACCATAAGATACCACAATCAAATTCCCAGATTGATTGGTATCCCCTCAATTTCCAATTGTTTATCCTGAGATATAACTGCTATTAATATAATCCTCTCATTGTACAGATGAAAAAACTAAGTACACAAAATTACCAATATCTTGTTCTGTATCCTATAAGCAGTAAGAATTAAATTAGACAGTGTATGAAAAATGATTTGTAAACATCAGAATACTATATATTTCAGATGTTACTACTAATAATGTTGATAGGATTGAAGAAAGAAGTGTAATCACACAAATAATTATTAATTGTTCTTTTCCCTAGTAGCTATTGTTCAATCTAGAGCTCAACACTATTCTTTTATCATTAAAGTTAGCTGCTCCAACAATATAATGACCTCCTAATTAGGAACTTCCTCTACCTATGTCTTATTGACATCTCCTCTGTAACTTACAGGCTTCAAATGTAGCTTTTTGTGACTATAAATAAGAGACATATCATTTATGCATGCATATCATAGATTAGCAGAGGTGACCCTGAATGATTAAGTAGATCATTAAAATTGAAGGAATTTTGGTGACTGATTGATTGTTGAAAAACTACATATGTAGAGCCCTAGACAATTTTTCAAAGCACTTTCACATTATTTTACTTGATCCCCAAAGCAATGACATCAGACAATTTAGGAAGATATTATCATTTTCATTTTATACAGTAGGAAAGCAATACCTACAGAGGTTAAGCAACTCACCTATTTTCATATAAGGGAGAAGATAAAGGAAGGCTCTACGATGATGGCAATCTGACTCTTATTCTAATGCTTAACAGCTGAAAGGATACAAACAGTTGTATGTAATTGCATATATTTTATCATGCTGTTTTAGACCATATGTCAAATGAGAATATGTTTTGATTGCTTATAAAATAAAGAGTGTAAGGTATTTAGCACTTCACATGATGAAGTGGCACAATCCAGTGGTCTATAAATGAATTGATGATTCATCTAAAAACATAATGACTTTGAGGGAAAAAAGGCAAATTAGAATGTATCTGTGTGATATAATTATATGGAAACTCTACTTTACTGATTGTATGCAGAAGTATAAACATTTATATTTTATATTTCTTGGGTAACAGAAGTGTGTTCATTATTGTCATTATAATGGAAAAAGGGTAATTCCTAATCTAATGTAAATAGGAAACAATGACATTCATTTATAAAACTATATTGAAATCCTATAGATGAAAACTATTAAAAATAGTGATTACCTTCCAAATGAAGAGTATTGATCATATTCCCAATATATCTTCATACTGGAAATATAATATTAGCAATCTCTAGACAATGCAGAAATATACATAGGTATACATGCAGATACGTACACTCATCAAATCCAGAGCAATTTTTTCCCAAATCAGGAAAGAAACAATCAAGAACTTTTATAATAAAATACATGTCAAATAAGATTTAAATATTTTTAGTAAGTTGCAGAGCATTAAGCAAAAATGAGATAAAAGAGAATATTCAGAAGCAACATAGTATATATCAACAGAAGACCTGAAAGATTAATTGTGACAGAGATTGACCCACAATTATAAATGTTAAAGCTGATTCCTCACTATCTACATATCTACTCAAATACCTTTCATGTGTTAAAATCCTTTGAAGAAAGTGGATGTTGCTAATGAAATCGGGAAACGGATAGATAACTTTGTGAAAAGGAGTATCTAGCTATCCTGATGTATTTTTTAAATATCATAACTAAATTGTTTTTCTTTTCTTTTTTTATTCACAAAGCAAATAAGTGAAAGGCAGTTGACAGTTAATAATTAAATGTTAAACTTATAATAGTATAATATTCATATATGATTATATTAAACTGCTATTACTTTCAATCATAATTTTTTTTGTGAGATCACGAGATTAAAATAACATGGTAAGGAGTAATAGTAGCCTGATGGATTTTTATATTTCAGTTTATTTTTTTTCCTATTAGTTTTAAAAATAAGGTTTTTCTGAAACACATAACTTCTTAGTGACACAAATGTTAATTTCAACATTCAATTGAGTGCCCTTCTCACTATATTATGTAACTTTTCATTTATTTGTTAATTATTTTGAAAGAATTAATTACACATTTCTAATTTAATATTAGACAAGCCTTTATTAAACATTTAATTAATAAGATGGGCCTATGTTGGTGAAGTAGAGAGGGTACTGAACCCCAAATCAGAAAGACCTTAATTTACATATAGCTTAAGACATTTACTGAGCTGTGTGAACCTCAATAAATCAATCACTATCTGCTTTGATAATAATACCTATATCCCATTGCTTTGGTGAAGAAAAAAATATAATATTTGTAAAATGTTTTGAAAACATTAAAATACCACATAAGTATTTCATATTATTAAAATAATCTGATTCTATTCTAGGGATCAGAAATAAATACAAAATAATGATAATTATAATGATGATGATGATAATATGTCCCTAAAAGCTTTCATCTCACTAGCTATGATGTTATTTACTCCTCAATAAATGCATATTTTATTTTCAGTTCTCTCAATGCAAAAAAGCATAAATTTATGCAATAATTATTTGTGACAGTATGTAGTGACCAATCTCATATAAGATACCTTGAAGATTTTAACAATTGAGTAAATAAGAGAAATTAAAACGATGAAAAATTCATTGTTCCCTCAATAGATCAATTCAGTGATTGCTTGTACATAGAAGAAGGAAGGCAGAAGCCATCTGGTGACACATATCTAAAGAAATTATCCCTTATATTTCATTTTCATATTCTAATTTTTTAGCATTCATGAAAGGCAATTAGCATACAAGTGCTAATTGCTTATTCCCACTGGAAGTGTGATCGAAAGCTATGAATGTCCAGTTTAATTGCTGATTTGAAAAGGTTGATAAAAATAAATGTGGGCTGCTAAGTTTTTCAAATATACCAAAGCTCAAGAACTAACATAAAAAAAAATCACTAAGGACATACATGATCAGAAAAGGAGGGTGGCACATAAATAATTATAGCAAGGGATAAAAATTGCCTTGGAATTTACCAAATATTATATAACTGAAAGAACAGACTCTTGAATAATGGCTAGATTCCCTATAGAAGAGTAAAGGAACAATACTTCTTTGGACTAAAAAGCTGTAAATGCTTTATGGTTTATACTACTAGGGCAGGGATGGAGGATAGTTAGATGACTGATTCATGGAAGTATACATAGTTCATGATAAAAAGTGAAGTGCACAGAATCAGAAGAACATTGTACATAATAACAGCATATTGTAATAATGATAAACTGTAAAAGACTTAGATATTTTGATCAAATAATAATCCAAGAGAATTCTAAATGATTCATATTTTTAAAATATGATCCACTTCAAATGAAAGAATTAATGAAAATTGAATGCAAATTGAAATATACATTTCTCACATTATTTCACTTGCCTTTCTTTTGCAATATGATTATAATGGAAATGTTTTTCATGATTTTACATGTATAATTAGCTAGCCTTCTCAGTGAATAGTCCAATGGTCAGAAGCATGGAGAGAATTTAGAATTCATTTAAAAAAACATTAAAACTAAATAATATTTTAAAAGAAGTTAACATAAAATTTAAAAGTTAAATTGCAAAAACCTAATAAATGAAAAATCTTACTATTTGTATTATATTATAGCAATATGAAGAATTATTAAAGCAATCCAAATGTTTCAGTGATGTGAACAAAATCTCAGTGAAGTCAATCAAGTTTTCATGTTTAAACATAGGAGCCCATCCTAAGGTCTTTTTCTTCCCATAATAACTATGATGAGATTATCAATTATATACAAATTTCTCAATAGGGGTCATATCCATTTTCTTAGATAAACTTCATATATTATCCTACATATGAACTTATATCTCTTCCTGTGTATTAGTCTTCAGTGTATACATTAAGAAATTTGGTTAATTTTTTTTTCTTTTGATATTCCTGTTGCAATGGCAAAACTAGGGTGATGCTATTTTTTTTTTCTTAGAGAGATTGGCCTTTAACCCTTAACAATTCTTTATCTGCCCAGTACTACTAATTTGCCTGGCCCTAGACTTCCTTCCTTTAAACCCATCTCCCATCACTACAGCAACCTGGCTTAATTTTTGGGAAAGTAACTTACCTATCCCCTATCCCAAAGTATGATTGCAACCTCCAGAGTATACTCGATTTGAGCTGTTACTCCTCAATTTAATTTACTCCAGTGTCAAAAGTCCTGATTATGACTTTGTTGTGTCATGAACTTCATTTCTATCTAATTTTGAAAAAACAGTCTTAAGAGATTAAAAAAATCTATCTTTGACTACCTAGAAATATGCTCTCTCCTTACTCCCATTCCTCCCCTGCTTCATATTGTCTACTCTTAAACACCATGGCAGCCTTGAAAATGAATATTGCAGCTTGGAAACACATGTAGCAAAACTTTTCTAAAGCTTTCAATGATATTTTTTATTTTGTAACATTATTTTCTTGAGCTATTAGGCTATGATTTTATTTTGTTTTGTTTTGTTTTCAGACTAAATATCTCTCTACTAATGATAAGGGTAGTAGGACTTTCCAAAGTGTCAGACTGAGAAAATTCATTGTAGCATAAAAGCCCAAGGAAAAATGCTGCTGAATGTTCAGCAGAAACTCATAATCAACCTTTAAGAATTCTGTGCAGCTCTTGCTTATGAAAATTTTGACCTGTTTTCTTCACCTGAATGACAAACCAGTTTTAATGAAGAGAAATGGTTTGAGAAGCAAGAAATTGAAGAGGGCCTTAAAAAAACCCTAGAAAATTACTCTTTATTATCATGAATATTTTAATTAAAATAATGCTGTTCACTTCATCTTCACCATTTTACTTCTTAACATTATAACTTACATGTAATTAATTATATTTTATCTAAGGTATTATTTTTAGATACATTAAAAAAAAACTTTGAGACCTGAAAATTTTTCATCAAACAATTTATTATTTAAAAAAATGACTTTAAAACTTCACTTCTTCATGACTGACTTTTCCATCCCATATCTAAAGTTGTTTTTATATAAACAAGCCAATTTGAACTTTTTTTTTACTGTGTTTAGAAATCAGGTCATTTAAGTAATTTCATAGTTGAAGGGACTGTGGATATTTAGTTTGTAGCAAAGGTGGTTTGAAAGGCCATGAGAGCTGTCTGGAAAAGTTTGAAGAGTTGTCACACAGCAACAGGATTAGATTTAATCTGTGTACTTCCAAAGGGCAAAAGTAGGAATCAAAGGAGATCTTACTGGGAGGTAGAGTTGAGTAAGATATTAGAAAATAATCACTAACATTTGAAGTTATCTAAAAATTAAACAACAATATCCTTTAAATTCAAGTCTGGAAAAAACAAAATTATTAAATACAAGGCACTGTGTTTGATGCTAAGGCCACAGAAACAAAACTAATTGGTCCCTTTGCTCAAGGAATTCACATTTCATTGCTGATGGTGGGGAGGGTAAAATAAGTACCCTGGTAACTGAAAAAAGGAGAAAGACTTAGCAACTAAGAGTATCAAATGAGGCTTCAGTAATGAAATAACACTTGTTCTCTAGTCTTGAAGGAAATTAATATATTGGAAGGTAGAGAGAGGGAGGTAAGAACATATATGCACATATGTACACACATATATTTATATGTATATATACACATATATAATGTATATATTTATATATTAACATCTATGAGAGAAAAAATAAAAAGATTAGATCTAAAATTCCCAAACTAAGCTAATAAGATTTTATACATGCATGTATATAATATATAATATATACACTATAGGTATATTCAAATAGATATGGTTATATTTTATAAATATCATAATCTTACATAATTATGATATATTATATGTATATGTTTACATGCATTTGCATGTGTATATGTGAGTATTATGCTGTGTATATAAATATGTATATGTATGTATGCATACTTATACACTATATATCTAATAGGATTTTTTGTATGGGGGGAGAGAGAGAGAGAGAGAGAGAGAGGTATATGTGTACACATTACTAAATTAACTCATGATAGTTTATTTGGAGGGAGGGGGAGTTACGGTTGTGTTACATTTTTAAAAAAGTAAAAAATGACAATGACAGTTGAACTTCCAGGAAATAATTCTTCCAGGATAAGAGGCAGTTTATGGTACCGGGCTTGAGTCAGAAAGACTTGAATTCAAATCTTTCTATAGGAATATATTATTTGTGTGTCTGTGGCCAAGTCTCTTAACCTCTCTCACTTGTAAAATGAATGAGTTTGATTGGATGGATTCTAAGTTCCTTTGAGCTCTTCACAGAATCAATGATTCTGTGAAAAGTATGTAATACTTGTAGTCAGGACAGATGTACTTCTGAAATAAGCTGTATTATAATGGGGAGGTCATAAATTCCCTGAATTTCAAATTTTTTGTTTGAAAATGAGAATAAATACCATAGATAGATAGATAGATTTATGAGACTGAAATGAATTAATATATGTAAAGAACTTTGAAAACATTAAAATATTATAAAAAATGTTAGGGATTGCTATTGATGCAGATGCAGCAAGGTGATATGATAGATAAATCTCTGGACCTAATCATTAAACCCTGAGTTCAAATCAAATTTTAGATGTGTGACTCTGGGCAAGTCATTCAATGTCTATTGCTTTGATTTCCTCATTTCTTAAATGGGAATAATTTTAGCATCTACCTCTCAAAATTACTGGGAGAATCAAATGAGCTCATCACAGTACCTCACCCATAGTGGGTGATATAGAAAGATTAGCCATCTTCCCCTCCTCATTATTATTATATTTATAAGCAATAATATATAGTAAACATGATATATTTTCTCATATTATATATTTTACATTGAATAGTTTGTTATTGCTGAAATAGAATTTTAATTGGCAGAATAGTTGTGTAGAATAATGAGAATGTTTCCTAATGATATCCGTGAAGGGAGTAGCCAAAAGTTTTCTAGCTCATTATACTCAGATTCTAGGCTAACAAATTTAATACTTATATAAAACAGTAAATTAAATTTAATAAACTCTAAAATCACCAGTAAGTCTATGGGGGTACTTTAAATGAGAAATAGTTCTTCATTCATGAATAGAACTTAAATTATTACTTATTGCTTGATACTGTCACTTATTCTGAAAAAAGGAAACTGCAACATATCTATAGATTTTTAAGTGAGAGAGACATTTACAACTAATTTTTCAAAGTATGTTTTATTTATTTATTTATTTTAAATGCATCTAGCTATCTTTTAATTTAAAACGAATTTCTGTTTTGACTTGTTGGTTATCCTCTTCTAATTTCAATTTAAATTGGAATTTAGAAAGATAAAGGTCACATAAACTACAAATTAAATTCACAATTCAATTCGAGTTGTTCAAAACTTCTCTTGTAAAATGATGCTTTTGGTTTTGAATATAGAAATTAAATATATTCTATTTTGCCTCATAAAAGACAGCATCAATGAAATGGCAGACTCAATTGGAAGATATATTTATTCTTCTTTCTATTCTACTTGATTTTTCTTTCTTTTTATTTTCAATAAATTAACTGATTTATCTGGCACTTTATCTGAATTTAATCAGGTATAAACATGTATGTGTGTCTATGAGTAGATGTATATTTATATATGCACATATATGTGTAAGTCTGGAGAAAAATAGGCAGAAGGAAAAAGAAACACACACACAAAGAGAGAGAGAGAGAAACACACAGAGAGAGAGAGAGAGAAACAGAGAGACAGAGACAGGCAGAAATAAACAGACAGAGATGTGAGAGAGTGCTAGAGTGCTGTCTGTTTCTGAAAAAATAAAATGTTGTGAACAATTCCACCAGTCCCTACATAATCAGGGAATTGAATATAAACTTCTCATAAACTGCTGAAACAAAGACTTTGACTGATGGCACAACATTGGGGATGGGAAGGAGCAAATGATGATAGAGACATTTAACATAAATAAGTAAATCATATTTGGTAGGCATGCTAGATAATTCTCTCTTCTCTGTTTCTATTTCTCTGCTTGTTCCTTATTAATCTTCATAAAATTTTGTGCTTTGCATTTTCCTTATGCAAAAAATTGTTAGCTAGCTCAGCTGAATTAGTAGATAAAAATGGCAAAATTTCCCCAATCCCACAGTCACCAGAAGAGGAAAAAAAAAAAGGAAATCATGGAGTTTAGAATATGATGCGATTAGCTATTATGATAATGATACAGATAAAGTAAATAATTCAATATAATAAACGTTAATGTATATTTTTTTTGTGAAAAGCATTGATGTTATATACTGAAAATGGATATAAAACAAACAACAAGAAGTATTTGACCTCAGGGAGTTTATATTCCATTATGAGTCATGCAATTACACAAAGATAATGCACAATTTAAGTATATGCTTTCAATTTTTATTAGAGAAAGAAGATTATGAAATAGAAAGACTATTTATGAAATAGAATAAAGAGATTATGTATATATATACATATGTATGTATACAGATATAAAAACATATATATATATATATATATATATATATATATATATATATATTCACACACACATTTAAACCTATCTATCTAAACCTATAGCTTCATATTTAGAGTTATAAAGACCACAGATTTAAGGAAGGAAGGAATAATGTATAGAATTTTGGGGAAAATTGAGAAAAATTTTAAGGAAATCAACCTTCATATAATATGTATACACACACATATATAGAGGTAAAGAAGTTTAGAGAAAGGAGAAAGATTAAAAAGAATTTTAAAAAAACAAGTGAGTAAAAAAGAAAAGAAAAATGTGAAAATGGTATTTGGCAAGGCAAGATAAATAGAGGATGTGAGTTGACATAATGGGAAGGTAAGGTAAATTTGTAGAGTGGATTAGTGGAATAGAAAATTTGTGAAATGGAGAGGAGATTTGAGCTCTGGAAAGAAAGGAGGTGAACTATGTTACAGGTTTCTTCAGATTACAAAAAATGAAAATTTGTTGCAGATGATAAATTAGTAGAAGGAGATAAATATCCATAAAATGATTGAAGAGATGTTTTTGAGTGAGGTATTAACAATTAAAAGTTGTTTGTTAACTTTTTAAAAAATAGTCAAGATATAAATCTAAGTAAATATTTAATAGTAGAAATATCTTACAGTAATTTTCCTTGAGTGTGCCATGTTTATATGTTTGCCTCTTGTGATTAGTATCTGTTTTCCAAGTGCTGACTGCTTTTCTTCATGGAAGAGAAAGTAAAAAGACTCATTGAGGCACAGTTGACAATAGCATATTGTCAACAGCGTATGACAAAATAGCATATTGTCATGAGATTTTAGAGTGAAGGTAAAAGACTTGGGGCAGGAAAGTAAAGAGTTGAAGTATATAAAGGAAGAAGGAATGTTAAAAAAATCACCTGTTTACTTACAGTATGTATTCTTAATCTTTTAGTCAGTGTTGTGAATCCATTTGACAGTCTAGTGAAGTCTATGGATACCTTCTAAAAATGTTTAATAATCCATTTAAAATTCACATAAAATTACATTGTTCAAAATAAAATCATTAAAGGGTTTATGTATACAAATCTATATATCAATGTGTGTGTATCTGGGATTCTTAAGTGTAAATACAAATGCAAATACATAATAAATACTATTTATTTATATATTTACTTATTATTTAATTATTTATTTATACGTTACTTAATTTTTTTTTTTTTACAAATAAAGTTCCTTCTTATATGCAAGAAGCTATTTATTATAAGGAACAAAGAACTGTTTTTCCCTAATATATATATATATATATATATATATATATATATATATATATCAGCGGATCAAAAGCTATAAAAAAAGATCATCCCATTTGGGTCAGAAAATTAGTGGAGAGCAGTAGTAGCTACTGAAGCTGAGTCAGCTATTTGTAAAACTGATAACATTACTACAGGAATTTACTGTTTCACTGTGATGAGTATGAATACTATAAAAGAAAAGCTCCCAAGATTTTAATCAAACTCACTCTACTAATTTTTGGTGATCCAGGTGGATACAGATGATATTGCAGAAAGGCATAAAAACTTTTTGAAAAATATTGAGGAAACCTGAAAATCTGAGTGGCACAGAAACTGTTTTCATTACCATCACTCATTGTAAGAAAAGGTTTAAGAAAAAGAGAGGGAAGTAGATATGGTGTGTCAGCATCAGGCTAAGAAATTTGTATGTAAGAATAGGATTTGGACTTCAGAACTGAAGCTTAAAATTTAGGGATGACAAATTCCTGATAAGAGATACAATATATCTATCAGTCTAGTAAGGCTACATTTGCCAGGTGTCTTTTAAATCTATTTAGAAGGTTTTGAACTAAAAGGGATAGGGGAGGAAGAAAATTAGATATCTATTTTTCTACGTATATTTAGACAAATATATGTATACAGATATATACAACAGGTACATATATGCATGTATAAATAGGTGTAAAAGGTGTTAAATATACCAAATTAGAAAATAGGTAGAGAGGTTACAGTGAAGGAAATACATTAAAAGTTGAAATATTTATATAGACTGAAAACAAAATCAAAGAGATGAATCAATAATAAACTCATCACCTCAAAAAAAATTATAAAGAGATGCAGAAGTTTAGGCACCAAGGAAAAGGGATTAGAGATGCTAATGCCAAGAGACAAATCAGACATTGGTACAAATGGAGTTCAGTGAGATAAAACATGTGACTAAATTATGATTCTAGGTTAATATGCTTTACTAAAAACAAAAATAGGTTAAGCAAAAAGCTTGGCAGAGGAACAGGCAGATTGCATATTAAAAAGGTATAGCCCAAGATGACAGGAAAAGATAATGATAAAAGTTGGAGGGGATGTGCGAAAACTGACACACTAATATATTGTTGGTGGAGTTGTTGACTGATCCCACCATTCTGGAGAAGAATTTGGAACTATGTCCAAAAGGCTATCAAACTGTGCATACCATTTGATCCAGCAATGTTACTACTGTGTCTATCTCCCAAAGAGATCAGAAAAAAAGGGAAAGGGACCTACCTATGATAAAATGTTTATAGTAGCCCTTTTTGTAGTGGCAAGGAATTGAAAAATGAGTGGATGTCCATCAATTAGAGAATGGCTAAATAAGTAATGGTATATGAATGTAATGGAATATTATTATTCTGTAAGAAACAACAGGATGATTTTAGGAAAACCTGGAAAGACTTACATGAACTGATGCTGAGCGAAGTGAATAGAATCAAGAGAACAATAACAAGAAGATTATGTGATGATCAATTCTGATGGACTTGATTCTTTCCAATAATAAGGTGATTCAGGTTTGGGATGTAGAGAGCCATCTACATCCAGAAAGAGGAATATGGGAACAGAATGTGACTCACAACATAATATTTTCACCTTTTTTGTTGTTGTTGTTGGCTTGCTTTTTATTCCTTTCTCATGTTTTTTTTTTCTTTTTGATCTATTTTTTCTTGTGCAGCATGATATGTTTAGAAGAACTGAATATGTTTAAACTATATTGAATTACTTGCTTCTAGGGAAAGGGGGTGAGGAGAAAGAGGGAAAAAATTTGGAATGTAAGTTTTTGCATAGGTGAATGTTGAAAACTATCTTTGCATGTATTTTGAAAATTAAAATTTTATTATTAAAATGTTGTATTTTAAAATTTTTATCCCTATAAAGAAGTAGAAAATCTGTAGAAGAGAAGCTCAGTGTTGAAAATTCAAGCAAATATCAATAGTATGAAAGGGGTGGAGCTAAAATGGCAGAATAAAGGCAGGGACATGCCCAACCACTCCCCAGAACTATTCCAAATTCCTTTAAATAACGACTCTAAACACATTTTAGAGCATCAGAACATCCCCAAAGACAGAGGAGAATATTTTCTTAGATGCTTCAGCAGAGAAGGTGGGAATGTAGTGTGTAGTCCCAACCCAGCCCCAGCTCCAACCTGACCTCTGAATCAGTGTCAGTACTGGCGAGTTTCAGATCTCTCAGTTCAGAGCCCCAAACAGGAGCGGGAAGGTCAGCAGAAAAGTTTGTGGAACCTAGTGCACAATCCCAGTGCAGGCACAGTCATGGCCCCAACTCCAATCTGGACCACAGCATCAGTGAGACAGGACTTCTGAATCAGCACAATGCTGGAGGCATTGACACCTCTCAACCTGGGGACACCAGGGAGAACTCAGAAGGTCCATGGAGAAGGTCTTTGGCAATGGGATGGAAGTCTGATATGGAGTCCCAGCCCAGCCCAGGTCAGCACACTAGATCTTACAGCTACCCTGAGGTGGAGACACTCCTAACAGCTCCAGGGCAGAAAAGAGTACTTGTCAGATTTCTAGAAGGATTTCTGACAACACCTGCACAAAATCCCTGAAACTTGGGACAGGGAACCCTCCTCCCTGGAAACAGAGCCCTACTTTAACACAGTTAAAAGCAGAGTAATAGGCTTGGAAGATCAGCAGAAAACAAAAAGTTTCTGACTATTGCAAATCATGGTGACAAGGAGGATCAAAACACACACTCAGAAATTGATAACAAAGTCAAAGCCCCTACATCCAAAGCCTCCAAGAAAAATAATAATTGGGCTCAGGCCATGGAAGAGATCAAAAGAGACTTTGAAAATCAAGTAACAGAGATAGAGGAAAAGTTATGGAAAGACTTGAGAGAGTTTGAGAAAGGAAATACAAAAAGCTAATGAGGAGCAGAATGTCTTAAAAGCAAAATTGACCAATTGGGAAAGGAGGTACAAAAGTTCACTAAGAAATATATTTCTTAAAAAATAGAATTGAACAAATGGAAGCTAATGACTTTATGAAAAGTCAAAATAAAACAGAACTAAAAAATTGAAAACATAGAAGAAATGTGAAATATCTCATTGAAAAACCAACTGACCTGGAAAATAGATTCAGAAGAGATAATTTAAGAATTATTGTTCTACCTGAAAGTCATGATCAATAAAAGAGCTTAGACATCATCTTTTAAGAAACTATAAAGGAAAACTGCCCTGATATTTTAGAAGTAGAGGGTAAAATAGAAATTGAAGGAATACATGGATCATCTCCTGAAAGAGACCCCAAAATAAAAACTGCAGGAATATTGTAGCCAAATTCTGGAACTCTTAGGTCAAGGAGAAAATATTGCAAGCTTTCAAAAAGAAACAATTCTTGTGCAATGGAACCACAGTCAGGATAACACAAGATCTTCTACATTAAGGGACTGGAGGGTTTGGAATATGGTGTTTCAGAGAGCAATGGAGCTAGGGTTACAACCAAGAATCACCTATCCAGCAAAACTGAGTATAATCCTTTAGAGAAAAAGGGGATCATTTAATGAAACAGAAGATTTTCAAGTATTCATTATGAAAAGACCAGAACTGAATGGAAAATTTGATTTTCAAATACAGGACTTTGGAGAAGCATAAGGAGGTAATTATGGAAATAATATCTTAAAGAACTTAATAAGGTTTCATCTTTTTACATTTCTACATATAACTCATTAGAAGATTTTCATTATTATGGCAGTAAGGAGTATATAGAGAAGACATGGATAAGAGTTGCGTATGAAGGGATAATATCTTTTTTTAAAGAATGATGAAATTAAGGGGTGAGGGAGGAATGTATTGGGAGAAAGGGAAAGAGAGAAGTGGAATAGTGCAAATTATCTGCCATTAAAAAAAGAATCTAGAAAAAGCTTTTACAGTGGAGGAGAAGAGGAGAAGGAGGATAGAGAGTGAGAGAACCTTATTCTCATCGGAATTGGCTTAGATAAGAAATAATATACATACTCAATAGGGGTATAGAAATCTATCTTACCTTGCAGGAAAATAGGAAGACAATGGGATAGGGGAAGTGGGGGTGGATGATACAAGAGAGGGCATATTGGAGGAGGGAGTGACAAGGTAAAAGGAGAGAAAATAAATGGGGAGGATACAATTAGCAATAGTAATTATAAAAAAAAAATTGAAGCAAGTTTCTCTGGTGGAATGCTATTGTTCTCTGGGAAATGAGGAGCAGAATGGCCTCAGGGAAAAAAAAAAACCTGGAAAGTCTTCCATGAACAAAATGAAATATACCATATTTAAAGTAATAGCAATGTAGTGGGATGACAGCTGTAAATTACTTTGTTATTCTCAGTAGTACAATCAGGCAAATTTACTCTGAAGAACTTATGATGAAAAATCCTATCCATACCCAGAGAAGTAACTGATCGTGTCTCAATATAGATCAAAGAATTCTTTATTTCTCCATTTCTCTCTTTATTTTTAACTTAATTTTTCTTGAGGGCTTTTATTTTTATTAGGTAGGAGATCTATGTTTTCTTTCACAATTTGACTTTTATGGAAATATTTTACATGGCTTCACATGTAGTGAAAATATTAAGTGAATATTAAGAAAATATTAAGTAGGGAAATATCAAGTGAATAAAATTATAATTAAAAAAAGGGGAGAAGATAGATGGAAGGATAAAAATTTGGAATTCAAAATCTTGTAAAAATGAATGCTTAAAATTGTCTTGATATGAAATTAGGAAAAATAAAATATTATAAAAAAGAAAAAAAAACAGAATTATATGCTGTTTTCTTAAACATAGCTAAGTGGTAGAGTAGAGAGAATGCTGAGCTTCAAGTCAAGGATATTTTTTTTTATTTAATAGCCTTTTATTTACAGGTTATATGCATGGGTAACTTTACAGCATTAACAATTGCCAAATCTCTTGTTCCAATTTTTCACCTCTTAGCCCCCACCCCCTACCCCAGATGGCAGGATGACCAGTAGATGTTAAATACATTAAAATATAAATTAGATACACAATAAGTATACATGACCAAAACGTTATTTTGCTGTACAAAAAGAATCAGACTCTGAAATATTGTACAATTAGCTTGTGAAGGAAATCAAAAATGCAGGTGGGCATAAATATAGGGATTGGGAATTCAATGTAATGGTTTTTAGTCATCTCCCAGAGTTCTTTCTCTGGGTGTAACTGGTTCGGTTCATTACTGCTCCATTGGAAATGATTTGGTTGATCTCATTGCTGAGGATGGGCAGGTCCATCAGAACTGGTCATCATATAGTATTGTTGTTGAAGTATATAATGATCTCCTGGTCCTGCTCATTTCACTCAGCATCAGTTCGTGTAAGTCTCTCCAGGCCTTTCTGAAATCATCCTGTTGGTCATTTCTTATAGAACAGTAATATTCCATAATATTCATATACCACAATTTATTCAGCCATTCTCCAACTGATGGGCATCCATTCAGTTTCCAGTTTCTAGCCACTACAAAAAGGGCTGCCACAAACATTCGTGCACATACAGGTCCCTTTCCCTTCTTTATAATCTCTTTGGGATATAAGGCCAGTAGTAACACTGCTGGATCAAAGGGTATGCACAGTTTGATAACTTTTTGAGCATAGTTCCAGACTACTCTCCAGGATGGTTGGATTCGTTCACAACTCCACCAACAATGCATCAATGTCCCGGTTTTCCCACATCCCCTCCGACAATCATTATTACTTTTTCCTGTCATCTTAGCCAATCTGACAGGTGTGTAGTGGTAAAGAATATCTTTTTGAATTCAAATCTTCTCCTTAGATTCCTACTAGCTATGTGACTTTAGGCAAGTCACTTAACCTTATTTGCCTCAATTTCCTCATCTGCAAAATGATCTGGAAAAGGAAATGGAAAAACCACTCTAGTATCTCTGCCAAGAAAGCCAAGAAAGACTTGAATATGATTGAAATGACTGAACAATAAAATACAAAAGGGGAAAGTGTACTCTCATTTTCTAATTTGTCAATAATGTTTGAAAGATTTCAGAAAATGGGAGAAGCACCCCAGAACTGTAAAAGTTCAAATATTGTCTCAGTTTTCAAATAGGGAAGAGAACAGAACTGTCAAACTATAACCAATGAGATTGACTTTGAACTCTGGGAAAATTCTAGGATAAATAATTATTGTTATGATTAGTGAAACATGTAGAAAGGAAGTGATCAATACAAAGAGACAATACAAATTGGAGGACAAATTATTACAGATAAATATTATTACCTTTTTTTGTCAGAGTAATTAAATCTGTAGAAAAGAGAATCCAAAAACATAGCTTACCTAAATTTTGGTAATTTGATCAATAATTTATATTACTAAAAATGATGAAGCGATTTGTACTAAGCAATAGGATAATTTGATTGACTTGAAACTGGCTGAACAAGTGGAACTAGAGTAATTGTTAAAAGATCATTATCAAAATTTCTGAATATTTATTGCAAAATTTGCTTGATACTTTGGTTAAATTCACTGATTTTTTTTTATCAATTATGTAGGATCATGGGATCATGGAATTAGAAACTGAAGCAACATTTGGAAACATCCAGTTCAACTCTCTTATTTTATGTATAAGGAATTTAAAATACAGAGAAAGACAAATAATTCATCCAAGATCATAAAAGTAGCAAATATCTGAGGCAAAATTTATGCTTATATCTTTCTTATTTCAAGTTCAACATTCTATATAGTTGTGTCAGTTAGGCTCTTTATGACCCTATTTGGGGTTTTCTTGACAAAGAGACTGAAATGGTATTACCATCTCCTTCTCTAGCTCATTTTACAGATGAGGAAACTGAGGTAAATAGGATCAATTGATCTTGCCAGAGTCACATTGCTAATAAGTGTCTGAGAATTTGAATTCAGGCAAGTCTTCCTAACTCCAGGCCTTGTTCTCTACTGAACGTGCCATCTAACTACAGGTCATTTAAACAAAAGGAGAGTATTTAGGCTACAGAAGAGAAGAGTCATTGAGTGTGATTTTCAGATATCTGAAGGTGTATTAAAAAAAAAGGAATTTGATTCTTTTTTGTCCTCAGTGAGTAGAACCAGGAAAGTGGATATAAGTTAGAAGAAAGTAAATTTAGGTTTAATATTAAGGAAGACAAGCAAAAAAATTTTTTTTTCCTAAAAACTAAAGTTCAAAAGTGAAATGGGATACCTGGGAAGTAGTGAATTCTCTCTGAAGATCTTCAAACATAGCCTGGATGATTGGAGATTCTTTTGGGGTCCAGTTGGATAAAATGACCATTAAGGTCCCTTCTCATTCTTAAATCGTTACGTTTGGTGTAGTATTAAGTATGTGTTTCCTTAAATTCCAAAAGATAGAATGTACAAATACCTGAGACTATTACTTGGTATGTGCTTTTAAGGAAACTAAGTATTCCAAAAATATGTAGGTTATAAAAGCATGTATTCCAGAAAGGTTAGGGATCCTTGCAAATGTAGAATATTGTGAGACTGAAGGTTATGAATGAAAAACAGTTAAAGAAAGACTCAACATCCTACCATCAGAAGCACCTATTTAGAAGAGAGGACAAAAAGATGAAAAGGGTTTGAAATATTTTATGGTGGTTGTTATTTTTTAATTTAAAAAAAATTTGAAAAAAGAATGAAAATAGGAAGCATGGTAGGGCTGATACTGCTGAATTCAGAGCTACAGAAGCGGAAGCAGCTTTGTTGCCTGGCAACCAGATTGAGACAGATGAATAAATGGAAGCAGTTCAAGGCAGTTTCATGTGGGTGATAGAAGACTCCATTCTGAGTCAATTTTAATTAAAACAAAGTAGTTAAGGTATAAAACCATAACCCATTTGCCAATGTTACCTAAATATAACACATTAGGATACTTTATGAAAAAGGCTGGAAGAGAAATTTTACTTCAGTCTCAGGGGATGTGATCTGGAGAAAGATTACTTCAAGCTGAATATGTATTTCCTAAAATGTGAAATGTCTTTTATGATTGGGGAAAGGTGTCAGACTGACAATAAGAGAATAATATATTTCTCTCAAAAATATGCATCATTTCTCTTTCAATGTGCAGGTGGTAGAATGAGCTATAATCAAAATATTTGGACAGTCCTCGTCCTTGAAATTCTCTGAGATGGCCATAGGCATCAAAATCAATATTCTGGAATTCATGGTGTTAGGGTAGGAAAACTGTTTTTTGCATATATGTATATTTTACTTTCTTCATATATAAACATGATTACACACACACACACACACACACACACACACACACAGAATGCCTAGAATACTGTAGAAGTTTTGTTCCATTTGCTTTGGATCTCCTGAGTTTTATGGGGCACAATATCACTCCCTGTCATAAGGATGGAAATCAAGAAAGCACTTAATAGTCTAATCACCTCCTTCTCTCAATGAAATTTTCTGTAATCACTAATAATAATCCTGAATTCATTCCTTCATGGTCATTTTCCCCCAATCTCAGTGATTCTGAACTCCTTTCATGGTACAAAGCTTATTTCTTGTTTCCCACTGCTCTCTTACTTTTTCTTATCCACTTCAGCCCAGCTTTTTTTATCCACTTCCTAGCCCTTCCACTGTGCTCTCTAAAATATCTATTCCATAGTTAATAAACTTGCTTTTAAATTAAATCTTTTCCTTTCTCTCTCCTTCTACATTCTGGTACCCTTTCTGATGACATAACAAATTTGCCTATCTTTCCAGTAGCAGTTGATTTTTTTTTTTTTTATATTCCCTCCCTCCTCCAACTTAGTGGTTGTGGGAAGTAGTCAAAATATCATTTCTTCTTATTGATCTATTTCACTCAATAATACTTTTTAAGCATCATTCAGTCTATATTCTTCACCCATTCAAGAATATGTTGGCTATTATTTATCACTGTTAAGGACATGTTCCATTCCTCTTTAAGTTCAAAACCTGATTTTTTTGTCTACCTTAACTCCTATCTTCATGTTAAAGGACTTCAATAAAATTTTTGCGACCCATTTGAATTTTGTCATATTACAATTCCTCAATTTACTAATATTTTATGATCTTCTTTTTCATTGAACCTCAGCTACATTCACTCATGGTCCTACCCTTGATCTTCCATTATAAAAAAGTTTCCATTCCAATTCTATATTCATGAACTTTGAAATTCTTTTTATCTGATTTTTTTTTCATTCTGTGTATTTTATTTTTTAAACATTTTTGTTTAAAATTTGGGGTTCCAAATTCTACTTATATCTTCCCTCTGTATGAGAGTTGATTTACATTTGAAATTGTATTTTGGGATCTAGTATGAGTAGACTGCATTCTTTCCAAATTTTTCATTGCTTCTCTTGATATCCTTGAGTTTTTGTTCTTCCAAATGAATTTTTATCATTATTTTTATCTAGCTTTTAAAAATAATCTTTAGATAGTTTTATTGACATGGTATGTAAATTAATGATAATTAATATAGTAAATTAGATTGAATTGTCATTATTTAATTTATTTGTATTTCATTTTGGAACTTTTCTATTTTAAATTTATTGAGTATTTTATTCTCTTCCAGTTACATGTAAAAGTATTTTAACATTTGATTAAATTCCAAATTCTTTCCTTTCCTCTTTCCCTCTCCCTTCGCATTGAAAAACTGAGCAAGTTGACCTGGGCTATATATGTGTAGTCATGCAAGACATCTCAATAATGGTAATGTTGTAAAATAAAACATAGGACAAAAAAATACCTTAAGAAAAATCAAGAAAAAAAATTATGCATTTATCACCATCAGTTCTTTCTCTGGGGATAGATAGAATCTTTCATTATAAGTCCTTCAGAGTTGTCTTGGATCAATTGTATTGCTGAGAATATCTAAGTTGTTCAGAGCTGATCACCTTATAATATTGCTGTTACTTTGTCCACAGAACATTTATTTTGCATCAACTCATTGAAGTCTTTCCAGGTTATCTTAAGAGTGTCCTGCCCATCATTTTTTAAAGCACACTAGTATTTCATTATAATCATATACTACTATTTGTTCCCTTTGCACCAAGAAAAGAGCTGCTATAATATCTTGCACATGTAAGCCATTTTCCTTTTTATTAATTTCTTATCATTTTCTGGGATATTGACTTAGTAGTTGTATTGCTCAGTCAAAAGATATGCGTGGTTTCATATCCATTGAGCTTTGTTCCAAATTGCCCTACAGAATGGTTGAATAAATTCACAACTCCACCAACAATGACATGCCTCATTTTCCCCATACCCCCTCCAACATTTATCATTTTCCTTTTTTGTCCTATAATCCAATCTAATAGGTATGATGTAGTATCTTAGAATTTTTTAATTTACATTTCTCCAATTGTGAGAGTATTTTTTTATATACCTATATATAGCTTTGAATCCATCTCTTGAAACCTATTCATATATTTTGATGTTTTATGAACGGGGGAATCACACTTATTTTTAATGAATTTGACTTAGTTCTCTATTTGGTGGAGAAATGATATCTTTATCAGAGAAACTTGCTTCAATTTTTTTCAGTTATTTTGCTAACTGAATTTCCCTCCATCCTATTCCCCTCTTCATTTGTTCTATCTTTCTCTTTTACCCTTTTCCTTCTTAAGCATGTTTTGCTTCTAACTACACTCTCCTTAATTTGTCCTCTCTAATTCATTCCCTTTCTTTCATTTCCTTCCCTTCCTACTATCCTTCAGGGTAAGATCAGTTTCTATGCTCAATTTTTTTTCTTCTTTATCAATTTTCCCTCTTACCATCCCCTTCTTCTTCTCCAATGTAAAAGCTTTTTGTTGACTCTTTTGTGTGAGATAATTTATTCCATTCTATTTCTCCCTTTCCCTTTCTCCTAGTACATTCCTCTCAGACTTTAATTTTATTTTTTTAGATATTATCCTTTAATACTCAACTCACACCTGTGCCCTCTGTCTATATAAATTTCTTCTAACTGTCCTAGTAATGTCCTAATAATTCCCATGTAGGAATGTAAATAGTTTAATCTTGTAAGTTGCTTATAATTTAACTTCCTGTTTACCATTTTATGCTTTTCTTGATTCTTGTGTTTCTAAGTCAAATTTTTTATTCAGCTCCAAACTTGTCATCAAGAATTCTAAAAAGTCCTCTATTGCATTGAATAGGGTGTTTTTCCCCTGAAGGATTATACTTAGTTTGCTGGATAGATGAATATTGATTGTAATCCTAGCTCATTTGCCTTTCCAAATATCATATTTATAGTTCTCAGAATGTTTAATGTAAAATATACTAAATTATGTGTTATTCTGACTTCACAACATTTGAATTGTTTCTTTCTTACTTATTTCAATATTTTTTTCTTGTCCTGATATCTCTGGAATTTGGACATAAAATTCCTGGAAGTTTTCATTTTGGAATCTCTTTCAGGATCCACGGATTGTTTCAACTTCTATTTTATCCTCTGGTTTTATAACATCAAGGAGTTCCTTGATAATTTCTTGAAAGATGTGTAATGTCTCACTTTCCATGAATTATTATGCCTCAGTTTCCCTGAATTATTATATTATACCTGAGTGGAATTGTTATGGCAACCCCCCTTCCTTGCCCCATTGGGACTGAGAGAATTGGGGCTTTGAAGCTGTGGCCACTCTCACATTCCAGAGTCATGAAACTCCAGATGGCTTATCTCAAATGCCCGAGTATTGCTCACCATCTCTTGCCCCAGAGTCTTTGTCTTCTCTTTCTGACCTCCTTCTTGACCCCTCCAACCGGTCAGAACTAAATTATGATCCTTTCCTGAAATTATGGCTTGTCCACTCACCTAGTGTTCTGTTCCCCGCCCCCTGCCTTTGTTTTCCTGATAGCTGGAACCTTAAAAAAGGCTCTGGAATTAATTGCTCACTGATGGATGCTTTGAAACAAGAATTCCCATTCAGCTGGCTGAGGGTCGGACAACTTTTGGACATGAGTCTGTTTCAACATTAGCCCAAATTCTCCACTACTAAAATATTAAGAACGAATTTCTGTCTTGCCTCAGTTTCTCCGGGATTACATTTTTGGAGGCCACAGGAAGATGGGATCTGAGAGCAAGATCTAGAGATCAGAGAATTGCAGGGTTCTGCAGGGAGCCATGAGCTGGCTGGTTCTGGACTATTTTAGGTAAGCCAGGATCTGGTTTCTTTCAGAATCCCATGGTTAAGAGCAGTTCCAGCCACAGCAAGAACTCACTGCCAACACCCCCCATTGGCTGAAATGGAGAATCTAGTTTGAAACCTCTGCTGGGAAAGTTTTCTGACTGGTCTGATTGCTGGCAAATCTGGGTCCCCAGAAAAAGTTGGGTGGACAAGCCATACAACTCTGGGAAGTACCAATGGGACACCATGTGGCACTATAGGGTCTGGGTGCCTCTGGGCACAAATCTGGGTGCTTTTTTTTTTTAAAGTACAACTTGGTCTGCGTGTTTTTGCCACAAATCTGGGTGCCATAAAACACAATTTGGTTCTGGGTATTTTTTACATCTGGGCACTCTCTGTGAAGGCAGAGAACACACCAGACTGGAGTTTGGAAGCCTATGAAAAGACTCAATTTGGGTTTCTGGGAGGAAGAGATTATTGACCTGATAACTTCCCTCACAGCACTCCTGAGATATCAGGAAATTGCCTCTAGCTTGTATGTGTTAAATGTTGTGTCTGTGTGTCTGTGTTTGTGACTTGAATATATGTATGTATGTATGTATATAACCAAATGGTAATGGTAATGTTTAATTAGAATTTAAGGAAACTCACTTAAGTGGGAAAAAGGATATGGCTCATTGGTATATTGAATTTGGTGAGGTTAGTTTATATTTAAAGCGGTACTGTGACTTTGAAATTGTGGGAGATAATTACTATTGCCTTGTGCATGCTAAATTTGTTTAGTCTGGGTAAAGATCTAAAGAATTTGTTTGAATATTGAACCATTATGACTAAAAGACAAATTTCTTTTAAAGTTGTATTTGATTTGATTCAGTTTAACAATAAGTTGTTAAAAACAAAGTCCTGATAACTTACTTGAAGAGGTCACATACCCCCTAATTAGATGGAGTATGTCACCTTCTGAAACATATTGGGTAATTTGTAAACATTATAAATTATGCTTTAAGTTTTGTCAGCTCTTTGGAACATGTATATGAGCTTTATGGAATTATTAAGCTGTTATCTATATTGTTAATCTTAAAAGTTTTAAAGGAAAAGAAAAAAGGAAATGGGGAGAAAGGTGATTTTACATACTTGGGATAAGAAAGATTGATTTGCAGAAACAGTTAACAGTTTGAATGAAATATCTGGTTAGAATATCACATGGAAAAGTGTTGATTCTGTTTAATTTTAGTCAGTGTGCATGTTAAAATTTAAAATGACTGTAAATTACATGAGATTCTTATCCATTTTGTGATGGGTTATGTTATGTTAATTGGCTATCATTTGTTTAAAATTGTGACATTGATAATTAAGTAGAGGTTATCATAATATTGTAATTTTTTTAAAATACTAAAATTATTGATTTGATGGGTTATTGGAGAGAGAAGGGAACAGTATAGTCAGCAAGAAAAGAGAGAGATGAAACTTGCTTGGAAGGGAGATAAAGATAGCATGTTAGAATTGGGAGGAGAGAGAGAGGGAAAAAGCATGTTGGAAAAGGGGAGAAGTAGGCTGAGGAAAAAAAAAAAAGAGCTGAGTCTTTTAATGGAGAGAAGTTGACATTTGGAGAAATAAAACACACTGGCTGGCTAATCCTGAGAAGGATTTGGCACCCTAAAAGTTAATTATAAAGAGAAGTAGAGTGGGGGAGAGAGCAAAAGAAAGGGATTTTTTGGCTTCAAAGGTGAAAATTTAACTTACCTTCCTACTCCCTCCCTCCCCCTGATTGTGGTTGGGTGTTTTAAGAAGTGAAGACAAACTCAGCTGGCTCTCTGCTACAGAGAACATTTTATTGTTTAAAGGAACAGCCTACTTTTATATGATGTTAATTACTGAATGTTTGTTTATTTAAGTGCATAATGGTCTCCTTGTTTAAGGAATATGATAACAAATGTGATCAATAAATTGATAGGGTTATTTCCAAAAGTTTAATTAATATTTTTTTAAGAATGAAGAAATTATTAATATTAAATCTGAAAGGTTTTTTATGAGAAATTAGGATATTCTGTATGTTTTGATTGATTGTATTCAGTCATCTTAAAGTTATTATTTAAAGGGATTTTGAGAATAATAGTTTTTGCCTTTATCTTTTAAAACATGTTTTTGTTATGGACAATATGAAATTTAGAATTTTTCTATGTATTGGGCATTTAAAAGCAAAATGTTTTGTATAATGTTGAACTTATAATCCATCTACTTAGATAGGATTATGAAAGATAAGCTGTCAACTCTCTGGGACAAATTTCTTACTGTTATCAATATGAGATCATGGTAAATACCTGTTTAGGATTCATCTGCAGCTTTGGTTAATGAGATTTGTTACTAGAGGTAAAATTTCTTGGGCCTGTAGATAATATTATTTGGGAGTTTTAAAGCTCCACCATCTGAAAGTTACTGAGACTATTACCTGAAGTAAAACTGAGTTAAGACTACTTTATCCTGTGTCATGTATGTGATGAAGAATTAGTTTTGACTGATTATGGCCAAGTCCCTGCTTTTTTCTCTTATGACTGATTTCTATGATCAGAGAAAATAGTTAATAGAAATCATTAATACAATTCAATTATGTAATACCTTGCTGTTTTCATTCTGATTATATGTAGTCATATCCTAAATAATTAAGTAAATGAGTATTTATCCTTGTCATCTATTACTTACTAGATATTTGTGTCTGTAGGTTTTCAGGTTCTTAAAGGTTTCTGAAATGATGAAAGGACAATTGACACTGAGACTGAATTGCTGTTTTGTTTATTGGGACTATAGCTGACACATCTGTCTCTCCTGTGAGAGAGATATGTTTCCTTACATGGGAAGTTGCTGGTCAATCTACACTGGCTTCTCCATATTTTATAGTAGTCCTTGTAAACCAGTCTTTCTCAAACACAAAGATCCTCACTTTTGGGATAAGAATTCATTATTTGACAAAATCTGCTGGGATAACTGGAAATTAGTATGGCAGATATTACGCATGGACCCACACTTAACACCATATACCAAGATAAGATCAAAATGGATCCATGAATTAGACATAAAGAACAAGATTGTAAACACATTGGAGGAAGATAGGATAGTTTATCTCTTAGACGTGTGGAGGAGAAAGAAATTTGTAACTAAAGATGAACTAGAGACCATTATTGATCACAAAATAAAAATTTTTGATTACATTAAATTAAAAAGCTTCTGTATAAACAAAACTAATGTAAACAATATTAGAAGGAAGCAACAAACTGGAAAACATCTTCACAGTTAAGGATTTGTGATAAAGCATCATTTCCAAAATATATAGAGAACTGACTCTAATTTATAAAACAAAGCCTCTCTCCAATTGACAAATGGTCAAAGGATATGAACAGACAATTTTCAGATGATGAAATTGAAATTATTACCACTTATATGAAAGAGTGTTCCAAATCATTATTTTTTTTTATTTAATAGCCTTTTATTTACAGGATATATACATGGGTAACTTTACAGCATTAACAATTGCCAAACCTCTTGTTCCAATTTTTCACCTCTTATCCCCCACCCCTCCCTAGATGGCAGGATGAAGTAGATTTAAATATATTAAAATATAAATTAGATACACAATAAGTATACATGACCAAAACGTTATTTTGCTGTACAAAGAATCAGACTCTGAAATATTGTACAATTAGCTTATGAAGGAAATCAAAAAATGCAGGTGTGCATAAATATAGGGATTGAATTCAATGTAATGGTTTTAGTCATCTCCCAGAGTTCTTTTTCTGGCATAGCTAGTTCAGTTCATTACTGCTCCATTAGAAATGATTTGGTTGATCTCATTTTGAGGATGGCAGGTCCATCAGAACTGGTCATCATATAGTTTTGTTGTTGAAGTATATAATGATCCTGGTCCTGCTCATTTCCTCAGCATCAGTTCGTTAAGTCTCTCAGGCCTTTCGAAATTATCCTGTTGGCCATTTCTTACAGAACAGAAATATTCCATAATATTCATATACCACAATTTATTCAGCCATTCTCCAACTGATGGACATCCACTCAGTTTCAGTTTTTAGCCACTACAAAGGGCACCACAAACATTCATGCACATACAGGTCCTTCCCTTCTATAATCTCTTTTGGATATAATTCCAAGTACTACCTGCTGGATCAAAGTATGCACGTTTGATAACTTTTGAGCATAGTTCCAAACTACTTCCAAAATGGTTGGATTCGTTCACAACTCCACCAACAATGCATCAATGTCCCAGTTTTCCTGCATCCCCTCAACAATCATCTTATTTTTCCTGTCATCTTAGCCAATCTGACAGGTGTGTAGTGTATCTTAGGTTGTCTTAATTTGTATTTCTCTGTTTAATAATGACTTGGAGCATCTTTTCTATGACTAGAAATAGTTTCAATTTCTTCATCTAGAATTGTCTGTTCATATCTTTTGACCATTTTCAATTGGAGAATGGCTTGATTTTTTAAATTAGAGTTAATTCTGTATATATTTTGAAATGAGGCCTTTATCAGAACCTTGACTGTAAAATATTTTCCCAGTTTATTGCTTCCCTTCTAATCTTGTCACATTAGTTTTGTTTGTCAAAAACTTTTCAGTTTGGTATAATCGAAATTTTCTATTTTGTAATCAGTAATGATCTCTAGTTCTTTTGGTCATAAAGACCTTCCCTTCCACAGGTCTGAGAGGTAAACTATCCTGTGTTCCTCTAATTTATTAATAATTTCATTTTTATGCCTAGGTCATGAACCCATTTTGACCTTATCTTTATTTACGCTTAAGTATGGATCAATGCCTAGTTTCTGCCATATTAGTTCAATTTTCCCAGCAATTTTTATCAAACAGTAAGTTCTTATCCCAAAGCTGGGATCTTTGGGTTTGTCAAAGACTAGGTTGCTTATTTGTTGACTGTTTTATCCCTTGAACCTAATCTATTCCACTGATCAATAATCTATTCCTTAGCCAATACCAAATAGTTTTGGTAACTGCTGCTCTATAATATAATTTTAGATCTGGTACAGCTAAGCCCTTCATTTGATTTTTCATTAATTCCCTTGAAATTCTTGACCTTTTGTTTTTCCATATGAACTTTGTTTTATTTTTCTAGGTCATTAAAAATAGTTTTGGGAGTCTGATTGGTATAGTGCTAAATAAATGGATTAGTTTAGGTAATATTGTCATCTTTATTATATTTGTTCGCCCTATCCAAAGCATTTAATATTTTTCAATTGGTTAGATCAGACTTAATTTGTGTGAAAAGTGGTCTGTAATTTTCTCATAAAGTTTCTGATTTTCCCTTGGCAGATAGATTCTAATCTTTATATTATCAGTAGTTACTTTAAATGGAATTTCTCTTTGTAACTCTGACTGTTGGATTTATTAGTGATATATAAGAATGCTGATGACGTATGTGGGTTTATTTTATAACCAAACTTTGCTAAAGTTTGGATTATTTCTAATAACTTTTTAGCAGAATCTCTGGGGTTCTCTAAGTATATCATCATGTCATCGGCAAAGAGTGATAATTTGGCTTCCTCATTGCCTATTCTTATTCCTTTAATCTCTTTCTCACTCTTATTATAAGCTAGCGTTTCTAATACAATATTAAATAAGTAACGGTGATAGTGGCAACCTTGTTCCTCCAGATCTTTGGGAATGGTTGCAGTTTGTCTCCATTACATAAGATGCTTATGATGTTTTGAATAGATGCTGGATTATTTTAGGAAAAGTCCATTTATTCCTATATTTCTCAAGTTTTTTAATAGGAATGGATGTTGGATTTTATCAAATGCTTTTTCTGCATCTATTGAGATGATCATATGGTTTTGTTAATTTGGTTATTAAAATGGCCAATTATATTGATAGTTTTCCTAATATTGAACCAGCCTGCATTCCTGGTATAAATCCTACTTGATCTAGTGTATTATCTTGGAGATGATTTTCTGAGTCTTTTTGCTAATATTTATTTAAGATTTTAGCATCATATTCATTAGGAGATTGGTCTATAATTTTCTTTCTCTGTTTTCAGCCTTCCTGGTTTAGGTATCAGTACCATGTCTGGTCATAGAAGGAATTTGGTAGGACTCCTTCATTCTATTTTATAAATAATTTATATAAGCATTGGGGCCAATTGTTCTTTAAATGTTTGGTAAAATTCATATAAATCCATCTGGTCCTGAGTTTTTTCTTAGGGATTTTTAATTGCCTGTTCTATTTCTTTTCGAAATGGGACTATTCAAACAATTTACTCCTCCTCTGTTAGTCTGGAAGTCTATATTTTGGAGGTAGTCATCCATTTCACTTGGTTATCAAATTTATTGGCATAAAGTTGAGCAAAATAATCCTTATTATTTCTCTAATTTTCTTCATTGGTGGAAAGTTCTCCTTTTCATTTTAAGACTACTAATTTCATTTTCCTCCCTCCTTTTTCTAATCAGATTTACCAAAGACTTATCTATTTCATTGGCTTTTTCATATAACAACTCTTAGTTTATTAAAGTTCAATAGTTTTTTACTTTCAATATTTTTAATTTCTCCTTTTAATTTTAAATTTTAATTTAGTATTTGATTGGGGTTTAATTTGGTCTTTTTTAGTTTTTAGTTGCAAGCCCAATTCATTAATCTTTTCTTCTTGTTTTATTCAAGTAAGCCTCTAAGGATATAAAATTCCTCTTATTACCCTTTGGCCATCCCACAAATTTTGGTATGATGTATCATCATTGTCATTATCTTCAGTGTTATTAATTGTATCTATAATTTGCTTTACCCAATCATTCTTTAAGATGAGATTGTTTAGTTTCCAATTACTTTTTATTTCTTCCCTAACTTTTTGTTGAATGTAGTTTTTATTGCATCATGATCTGAAAAGCATTTATATTTCTGTTCTTGCATTTAATTAAGGGTCTTTATGTCCTAATATATGGTCAATTTTGAATCAGTTCCATGAACTGCTGAGAAGAAAGTATATTCCTTTCTAGCTCCATTCAGTTTTCTCAAGATCCAAATCCTAATTTTTCTAATATTCTATTTACTTCTTTAATTTCTTTCTTATTTGTTTTGTGGTTTGATTTGTCTAATTCTGAGGTGCAAGGTTGAGATCTCCTACTATTCAGTTTTCTTGTCTATTTCTTCTTGCAACTTCTTCTTCTCCTTTAGGAAGTTGGATGCCATACCATTGGTGATATATTTTAATATTGATATTGCTTCGTTGTTTATCACCCTTTAGCAGGATGTAGTTTCCTTCTATTTCTTTTAATTAGATCAATTTTTACTTTGCTTGATCTGAGATAAGGATGGCTACCCTCTTTTTGACTTCACCTGAAGCATAATAGATTTTGTCCAGCCTTTTACCTTTTACTCTATGTGTTCCCTGCTTTAAATGTGTTTCTTGTAAACAACATATTGTAGGGTTCTGACTTTTATCCAGTTTGCTATCTGCCTCCTCTTTATGGGGGTTCATCCCATTCACATTTCGTTAGAATTACTAAATCTGTATTTCCTGCCATCCATAACCCAGATTGTGCTTTACTTATTCTTGCCTCCCCAACCTCTTTCCCCTTTTAAACTTATGTCCCTCTTGTATCCACGATGCTTACCCTCTTTATAATCCCTTCCTCCCCCTTTGGAGTCTTTCCTTCCTTCCCTTATTACTCTTTTCTTTCCTTTCCTCTCCCCGTTTTTAATGAGGCGAGAGAGAATTTTCTCTAAAACAAATTCAATTATTTTTTCTTTGAGAACTCATGGAGTAAGATTCACAGAATGTTCCTCCCCCTCTCTAAATTCCCTCAGATATGATAAGTTTCTTTCTCTTTGGGATGTGGTTTCCTCTTTTTCTCCTCCTTCCACCTTATTCTGCCCATCCTTTCTATATCTACTTCCCTTTTTATTGTTATATCAGTACAATCAAATTATACATGTATTCTTTTTTGTATATCCAAACGAAATACAATTCTCAAGGTTATTTTACCTTTTCCATCTCTTAGTTCGGTTGGATCAAATTTTTGTTTAGTTCTGGTTTTTCTTCGAAACAAATGGAATTCATTTGTTTCATTAAATTCCATCTTCTTCCCTGGATGAAAATGCTCAGCTTGCTGGGTAGTTTATTCTTGCATCCCAAGTTCTTGTGCCTTTCGGAATATCATATTCAGGCCCTTCTTTCCTTTAATGTAGAGGCGAGATCTTGGGTGATCCTTATTGTGGCACCTCGTATTAAATGGTTTTGCTAAAATTTTTCCTTAATCATAGTTCTGAAATTTTGCCACAATATTCCTTGGGGTTTTATTTTAGGGTTTCTTTCGAAGGTGTTCATGAATTCTTTCAATGTATTTTACCTTTATTCTATTACATCTGGGCAGTTCTCTTTGATGATTTCTTGTAAAATAATTATCTAGGCTCTTTTTTTCATCATAGTTTTCAGAAAGGTCCAATAATCCTCAGATTATCTTCCTAGATCTATTTTCCAAGTCTGTCATTTTGCAAGTAGATAATTCATGGTTTTGTCAGTTTGTCATTTTTTTGGTTTTGTGACTGATTCTGCTGTCTCAATGAATCATTAGTTTCTTTGTTCAGTTCTAATTTTAAAATTATTTCTTCATTAGCTTTTTTACTTCTTTCTGTATATGTCCAATTGGGTTTTTAAATGTATTGTTTTGGTCTGTGAATTTTTTTCCATTTCACTAATTTTGTTTTGTGAATTATTTTCTTTTCAATTCACAGATCCTACTTTCTTGGTGTTCTTTGTCTTTTTCCAATTCACAGATCGTATCTTTCTAGTTCTTTGTCTTTTCAATTCACAAATCCTACTTTCTAGTGAATTCTTTATTTTTCAATTCACAATTCTTACATTCCTGAGTTTTTTTTTACTTTTCCAATTCATATTGGGGTTGTTGCTCTCTTGTAAGGCTTCTTTCCTTTCCCATTTATCTTCTAATCTCTTTTGAGACTTTTAATGGTCTCTTCTATGGAGCATCATGTAAGGGGACAGTCTGATGCATTTTGCTGTTTGAGGTCTCTTCAGTTTGCTGACCTGCTCTTTTTCTGCTAGAAGCTGATGATCTTCTTTTCATCTTTTAATCACGTTTTAAAGCCTTTAGGGATGTCTCCTAGGCAAGGGTTACTGGCTTCCTCTGCAGAGCAGGGAAAGATGTAAACCGATTTCCGGCTCCAGGATGGGAGTGCTCTGAGTGAGGTTTTCCCTTCCCCAATGGAAGTGGATTCAGCCTGCCGAGTATCAAAGTGCCCAGTTGGGCTAAGTGGGTTAGCGATTGCCCTTGGCTAGAGACTAAGGGTGAAGTGTCACTGCCCCTGGCCAGAGCCTCTTGTGGGACTGTGTTTAGCTGACTGCAGACCGCCCGAACTCTGTCCAGTGTCTCTGCCACGCGAAATCAGCACTGGAAGCTCTTGGCTAGCCAGGCTCCCACTGTGCAGATTGGAGGCTAACCTGGGCTGGGTCCTCCTGCCGTGCAGGATCACAACTGTCCCAAGGAAAAGCCCTGTACTGCCGGTTGGGGCTGCACGCTTGTGCTGAGATCTGTGCTTTCACTTTTGGTTTGAGGCTTTCCTCAGAACCTAATTTCTCTCCCGTCTGCGCTGATCTCCCCCCTGGCCCCGGAACCAACCTTTTTTGGCGAGACTGCAGATTTTCTTTGGCCGGTGAGTTGTTCTACTTCTTATCTTTATGAATTGTAGCAGTCAAGACTATTTTTGAGGCTCGATATAATATTGATAAAGAGGGTAAGAGAAGAGCTTAGAAAGTTGCGTGTGTCTTCTAGGCCATCTTGGCTCCGCCCCCCCAAATCATTATTAATCAGAGAAATGCAAATTAGGACAACTCTGAGATACCACTACACACCTATCAGATTGACTAAGATGACAGGAAAAAATAATGATGATTGTTGGAGGGGATGCGGGAAAACTGGGACACTGATACATTGTTGGTGGAGTTGTGAACAAATCCATCCATTCTGGAGAGCAATCTGAAATTATGCCCCAAAAGTTATCAAACTGGGAATATCCTTTGATCCAGCAGTGTTTCTACTGGGCTTATACCCCAAGGAGATACTAAAGAAGGGAAAGGGACCAGTGTGCGCCAAAATGTTTGTGGCAGCTATTCACAGGCTATATACTAATTGACATATGAGCAAAAATTCATTTTTCGATTATATTCGTAGGCGTCAATTTCCTTTTTCCCACAACACTTCCTAGGGCTTTCAGGTATACCTCGACGATACTCAGATTATCCAGATGCTTATACAGCATGAAATGTACTATCTTCAATTGGCTCCTTCATTTCTCTTACAGCTGTAATCCTGTTTGTAGTAGCTAGAAGCTGGAAACTGAGTGGATGCCCATCAATTGGAGAATGGTTGTGTAAATTGTGGTATATGAATGTAATGGAATATTATTGTTCTGTAAGAAATGACCAGCAGGATGAATACAGAGAGGCTTGGAGAGAATTACATGAACTGATGCTAAGTGAAATGAGCAGAACCAAGAGATCATCTACTCAACAATGTCAACAACGTTACTGTATGAAGATGTAATCTGATGGAAGTAGATTTCTTTGACAAAGAGACCTAACTCAGTTTCAATTGATCAATGATGGACAGAAGCAGCTACACCCAAAGAAAGAACACTGGGAAATGAATGTAAATTGTTTGCGTTTTTGTTTTTCTTCCCGGGTTATTTTTACCTTCTGAATCCAATTCTCCCTGTGCAACAAGAAAAAGGTTTGGATCCGCACACATATATTGTATCTAGGATATACTAGGACATATTCAACATATTTAGGACTGCTTGCCATCTAGGGGAGTGGGTGGAGGGTGGGAGGGAAAAATTGGAACAGAAGTGAGTGCAATAGATAATGTAAAAAAAATTACCCTGGCATGGATTCTGTCAATAAAAAGTTACTATAATAAAAAAAATTAAAAAAACCCAGTCTTTCTATCTCAGATTATTCTAATCTTTTTTGTTAGATTTGTTTTCTGTTCTAGATTTTGGTCAAGTCATAGTTATATTAATCTGCTTCTAGGACTTGGATCAGCTCTCTGGATGCTTCTAGCACACCACACCACACACCCCCATCCCTGGAATAGGATTCAGCTCTGTGCCCATTCTCAGTAGGAAGCAGTTTCAGAATATGAGACTGTCACCTCTGCCCCTAATGAACTTTGAGCCCCATTTATTTGGGATGAATTGGAACTGATTCTGACTGGGTTCCCTATTACTATGTATTTAGGATTTAGGATGAAAAAAATGTTGGTTTAAATTTGGGTAACTGTCACTGAAAAGAATGCTTACAGTATGTATCTGCATTATCTAATTGAATGCAATGTTCTCTTCAGAACATGTAGTTCCAGGGTAGAAAACCTCTACTATAGTAGTGTGTTATGTATAGGAACTTTAACTCACTTTCAGGACTTATATGTGAGGAGGCTACTTGACAATTGGAACTCTATTTACTCTCCCTTGGATGATTCCTGTGTTAAAACAAAAGAGGAGGATAAGAGATAAGGGACCAGGAAAGCTGATGGATTTTCCCAAAAGCACTTGAAAGAATGGTAGAAATGCCTTCATCAAAAAACTCAACTAGGGATTAGATCAAAGGGACAGCAGCTAAGGGAGAGGTGGGAAGTGAATTTGACAAAAGTTAAATTTCAGGCAGCAGGTTGCAGGTATCTCTCTGGCCACCGTAGTAATCCTTCCCACAACCTTCGTCCTGCTTAACACCATTCAGCCTGTACCACCCCTCATGTCACCAGTACCTGTTCACTTTGTCCCATGCACCATTGCTCCTCCTAACCCATCAGTTCAAATTGGAAGCCCTTTCAGCAATCTTTTTATGTCTTTCCTGCCTGCTTGGCTTAGTATTTAAACCTCAGCTGGACTGAAATTGCTGGCTCTGCTTTAACTTTGAACCCCCTTATTCTGTTGGAATTGCCCTGGCAGACTCAGTTTCTGGGACCATTCTCTGATTACCTGTTCATGGGAGCAACCAGAAATCACCCTTGGAAATCTCCAAGGTGCAGGACCTGTCTTGTGACTCTCTGATCCACTTCTCTAGTCCTGTAACCCCAGTTCCTTAATTAGGAACTTAATTAGGGTCCCTCCTAGAAGGGCCAGCACAACTGCCTTGAGTACATTTCTCCCTCCACAAGCAGATGCTGAGTTAAGTGCACAAACTACTGTAGACCTGACACACACTGAATTGTCCATCTCAAATGGGATTCCTTGGCTGGGATAGTGCTCCAGAACTGCAGAGGACCTGACATACTTGCAACAGGGAAGCCTCTGTGCCGCCCTAAACAAGGAATGCTGTTAACAACTCTGGGGTTATCAGGGAGAGACTTGCCCTCTCTGTAGGTCCTTGCAGTTTCTTTTCTGATTTTATTTTGACTTATCTGCTCCAAGTAGGGTTGAGCATGCAGGATCTCAAAAGTCAGAGGTTTGGAGCAGCTATTTTCAGAGATAATTCCAATCACCTGTATGTTTTCATTTCTTCCTAGATGGTATGATCTAAGGAGAGTTGTGTTTACTACTATCCTGGATTTTGCTCTGGCCTTTGAGTGGCCACAAGCACTTGTTTCTGCTTTGGGACTGTGAGAAGGATCTCTACTTTATAGTGGCCACTAGTTCTGGTTTGTTAGTACTCATCATGGCCCTGATACTGTGAACCAGGATTGCCACTGTTATCTGAGTATTGGCAAAGCAACCAGTCCTGCCTTAATGCTAACAAAGATATAATCTATAGTCTCTTTCTGACCAGTTGATTGCCTCTTTTACTATCTGTGGGATGGGAGCTCTGGAAACAGTAGGTACTAAGACCTGCTCCTGCTTTCTTGGTCCAGGGATGTATTGGTGCAGTCTTTCTGTGCTGTTACAGGATTGTGCTCCACTCTTCACAAAGGAGATACAGACCTTTCCTGTGCTCCTTCTAAGTTATCTTTGACATCTTTGGGATGAGAGGTCTGGAAACTGCCATTGCTGCCACTGATTCTGTCACCCTGAGATCTGCTCTTGGTTTGTGTGGGCTAGTCTTGTGCTGGTTTGGCTTGAGCTGGACTTTTATTCTGCTAAAACAGACCTTTCCTGCTGGCCTTATAAGTTGTTGGAGGCTGGAAATTTTTTCCATTCCATATTTTTTAGGGTCTGCCACTCTAGAATTTGTTTAGATTCATTGTTTAAAGCTATTTGGAAGGGTTAGTGGAGAGATCAGATGAGTTCTTGTTTTTACTCTGCCATCTGGCTCAGCCTCCTATTATTTATTATTATTATAATATGCTTTATCTGTAAGCAATTATTATTTTTATTATTGTTTATATTTGACTTTAATTGTGTGAAAAAATTATAATTGTGTTCATGTAGTTCCCAAATTTGTCTTGGTAGGTAGAGTAATTTTATATTATCTGAAATTAGATAATTTCAAAGAATTTTTCTTTCTATCTCTTGATACTAAACATTGGTGGTAATACATAGAAATGTTAACAATTTATGTAGTTTTATTTTTTATTCTGCAATGTTGATACAATTGTCAATAATATTCAAATAGTTTCTTAGCTGATTCTCTCGGATTTTCTAATTATTGTATCATATCATCTGCAAAAACTGCTAGTTTAGTCTCCTCATTGCCTATTCTAATTCCTTTAATTATTTTTTTTGTATACCTATAACTAATGTTTCTGCTACAATATTAACTAATAGAGGTGATAAGTTTGTATTCTTGCTTCACCGCTGATTGTCTTGAAGATTCTGGCTTATCCCCATCACAGACAATGCTTGCTGATGGTTTTAGATAAATATTATTTATCATTTTAAGGTAAGATCCACTGTTCTCTCATGTTTTTAATAGAAATGGGTGCTGTAGTTTTGTCAAAGGATTTATCTACATCTACAGAGATAATCACATGATTTCTGGTAGTTTTGCTATTGATAGGGTCAATTATCATAATAGTTTTCCCAATATTGAATCAGTCTTCATTCCTAGTATAAATTCTACCGGGTCATGGTATATGATCCTTGTGATATAGTGCTGTAATGTATATATTAGTATTCTATTTTAAAAATTTTGTATCAATAATTATTAGGCAAACAGGAATATAATGATATTTATGCTGTAAAAGGAATTTGGTAGGATTCTGTATTTGCCTATTTTTCTCCAAATATTTTGTATTGTATTGGGATTAATTGTCCTTTAAAAATTTGGTAGAATTTCCTTGTGAATCCAATCTGGTTTAGAGGATTTTTTCTTAGAAAATTCATTGGTGGTTTTTTCTAAGATTAAGTTATTTAAGTAGTATATTCCTTTTTCTGTATATATATATATATATATATATATATATATATATATATATATAATTTTATCAATTTCATTTAGGTTGTCAAATTTATTAACACACAATTGGGCAAAATAGCTTCTAAATTTTTTTTTTAATATCCTTTACATTGATGCTGAGCTCACTCCTTTCATTTTTAGTACTAGGAATTTGCGTTTCTTCTTTCCTTTTTTAAATCAAATTAACCAAAGTTTTTAAAAATATTTTGTTGTGTTTTCCCTCCCCATAAAATCAGTTTCTAGTTTTGTTTATTAGTTCAGTGGTTTTCTTTCAGTTTTCTTGATCTCTCTGTTGATTTTCTGAATTTCTAATTTGGTATTAATTGGGGATTTTTAATTTGTCATTTTTATAGTTTCTCTAGATACATGTTGAATTTATCATATTTTTTTCTATTTTATTGATGTAAGCTAGTAGAAATAGAAATTTTTCCCTGAGTGTCACTTTGGGTACATTCCATAAACATTGATATGTTTTCTTATTTTTATCATTTTCTTTAATGAAATTATTAATTATTTATATGATTTGTGCTTCGACCCATTTCTTAAAGATTAGATTATTTTAATTTATAATCCCTCTTTACATAAACAATTATTTAATATGATTTTGATTGACTTATGATCTGAAAAGGACATGTTTAATATTTCTGCTTTTCTGTATTTGGTTGTGATTTTTTGTGTCCTAATGCATGGTCAGTTTTTCTGTAGGTGTCACTTACTGCTGGGAAAAAAATGTATATTCCTTTCTATTTCTGTTTAATTTTCTCCAGGGTCTTAGCATATTTAACTTTTCAAAAAGTTTATTCAACTCCTTAAATCCCTGTTTAATTTTTTTTCTGATTAGATTTATCGTGTTCTGAGAGGAAATAATTGATGTCCCTATTAGTAAAGTTTTATTATTATTTATTCCTATAATTCATCCAACTTCTTCAAAAATTTGGCGCATATATTTTTAGGACTGATGATTTCTGTATCTTTAGCAAAGGTTCTCAAACTATGGGACATTCCATAGGGTGTCACATAACTGAAGGTGGAGGTTGCCAAAGTATGACTTGTTATGAAGCATCAGTTATCAGCAGTTGTTTTATTTGTACACCTATTTTATATATCTATAAACCTGGGTCACATAAATGGAAAAAAATTTTAAGAAGCCCTTAGTACATGGCACCTTTCAGAAAGATATAGCTTCATTCCTTATCTCTTTTAATTAGCTTTGTTTTTGCTTTTGTTCTGTGTGAAATTATGATGGCTATTCCTCCTTTTTTGCTTCAGCTGAAGCATAATAGATTCTCCTCCAGCTGCTTACTTTTGCCATGTGTGTATCTCTCTGCTTCATATGTGATTTTTGAAAAAAATTATATTGTAAGATTGTGGTTTTTAATTCATTCCTCTAATGACTTCCATTTTATGGGTGAGTTTATCCCATTTCCATTTATAGTTATGATAACTAACTGTATATATGCTAATTTTTTTTCTTGTTTATCCTCTTAATCCCTGAGCCTCCCCCCTTTTCCTCCTCAAAAATGATTTATTTGTAATCACTGCCTTCTCCAATATGTTCTTCCTTTTATCAATTCATACTCTCTTTTTATTCTCAGTTTTTTACTTCCTATATGGCACAATGGATTTCTGTATCTTAGTGTGTCTTCTATTTCCTCTTTGAGGCAATTTTGATGAGAATAAGTTCTAAACTTTGTCCATGTCCCTTCAATTTTTCCCTCCATTATATTAGCTCTTTCATGTCTCTTTGATGAAGGATAATTTACCTCATTCAATCTCCCCCTTCATTCTTCTATCAGTGAAATTTTCTTTCTCACTCTCTCTTTTTTGTGGTATTATCCCATTAAAGCCACCTTATATTTATACTCTCTGTTATCATATAATTCATTATAATTGCAGCTATAGTGATAAAGTTATATCAAATATTGTCTTGCTATATAGAAATATAAAGACTTTAACCTCACTGAATTTCTTGTTTTATCTTTCTTGTATCTTTTAAAAAATATTTTTATGTTTTCCTTGTCTTATATTTTATTCAGCTCTGGGCTTTTAATCAGAAATATTGGAAAGTCCTCTCTTTCCCGCTTTTCCTACACAGAAATTATACAAATTTTGCTAAGTAGATAATTTTTGGTTATAATTCTGTTTCCAGAGCCTTGCCTTCCATATTGTCTAGTTCTTTAATGTGGAAGTTGCCAGATCCTGTGTAATCCTAACTGAATTTTTTTCTTTTCCAAAAAAAAAAAAAAATAAATAAATAAATTGTGTCTTTTTGACTGCTTGAAATACATTTTTTTGGATCCCTGAGCTCTGGAATTTGGCTATGAGATTCTTGACAATTTTCATTTTGGGCTTTCTTTCAGATGGTGATTGGTGGATTCTTTCAATTTTTATCTTTCTCTTTAGTTCTAATACATCAGGGAAATTTTCTTTGATAATTTCTGGAAAGATGTTACCTAGAATTTTTTCAAGTAACCCAACAATTCTCATATTATCTCTCATATCTATTTTCTAATGAGAAATTTCAAATTTTCTTTTTTTAAATTTTTTGGATTTTTTTTATCTTATCGTAATATCCTGTTCAGTCATTAGCTTTTGCTTCTTCAATTCTAATTTTTAAGGATTTTTTTTTCCTCAGGAAACTCTTGTGCTTTTTTCCTATTTCCTATTCCTATATTCAATTCTATTTTTAGGGAGTTATTTTCATTTGTAATTTTTTTTATCTTTTCCCATATTATTGATTACTCCCCATGAATCAGCTCTTCCTGCTGATAAAAAAAAAATTCTTTACCCTAAAACCAAATTGCACTTTTCTCTGAAGCTTCTTTTAAGAGGATGCCTTGATCCTTCTTATCACTATAGTACCTTTCTATGGTGTCTGTCCATCTGTCAGTCTGTCTCTCTCTTTTTTTTTTTCACTTTTCCTGCCTTTTTGTGACTTGGCATTTTTTATATAAGATTTGAGCCTTGGTCCTGCACTGTCCCAAGCTTTTTGTACTGAGGCTCTGGATCTTACTGTTGACAGGGCTTACTGTTAAGCAGGGCTTAACTGCTTGCTTTCTCTGGAGGGTAGGTTTCCCTTCTTTGTTGTATTGGGTGAAATGGGGTCTTTTTCTTGGCCTTTACTGGTTTGGGATCTAGCACTTGACCTGCTTCAGGAGTGGGGGCCTTGATATTGGGTTGCCATGGAAACAGGATCTCTCAGCTGGTAGCCTCAAGATTTGGTTCTCATTCTTGACCCGACCTGGGAGGGGGCTTCACTACTAGTCAACAATAGGATTAAGGGCTGGCTAGCAACTTGTGCTAGTGATTGGGATCACTGGGTTTGGGGCCTTGCTGCTCTGCACAAACTATTATTTACTTAGAGATCTGCTGATGAATTCCCTAAGATGTGGAACCTTGCTATAGTTTCTCATACGTGAGGCTGGCTCCTGTTGCTGTTCATAACCTTTGCTTCTTTTCCTTGCCTTTCTAGTAAGACAGACTTCTCTTGCCACAATGATAAACGTCTTCCCTGCTCCTACATCAACAATAAGGCAGTTTTCTAGTTGTTTCAAGGAGAATTTGATGGGGCTTCAGTGGGCCCCTTCCTTTCTCTGCCATCTTGGCACCAAAAGTCTTCGTTCTATCTATTTTAAAGGAAATTAAGTGATGCACTGGATAGAGAAAATAGGGCTTGGAATCTGGAAGACAATCTCAATTCAAACTTATACATTTACTAGCTGTGTGACTCTGAACAAGTTACTTAACCTTTGCCTATTTCCTCATCTGTAAAAATGATAGTGCCTACTTCCCAGGGTCCTTGTAAGGATCAAATGAAATAATATTTTTAAAGAACATTGAAAACTTTAAATCATCATATGAATGCTTATTGTCATTATAATTACCATTATTATTTTTCCTCTGCCTTATAGAGCTATTACCTGGTTCCTTACCTGATCTCCAATATTGCATCCTATTTTCTTAGTTCAATCACTTGCTACCACTCCTGCACTGCCTGTACTTTCCTTTCTTCTCTCTCTTCATCCTGAGTTGAACAACTTTGACTCTACAAAATTTTTACTCTTGAATTTCATGGCATCTTATTCTCTTTCTGATCAGGTCTTATCTAACCTTGGCTTATCAAACCTCCATTTATTTCCTCCCCAATTACTCATGTTCAGCTGAATGAAACTAGAAGAAATCATTAAACTATATTGATTAGGTTCCCCTTCAAGCTTATGTCACATAATCACACTTGGATCTTCATTACAACAAGGCAGTCATTTTTCACTTCCCCAATCTATTCATTATCTCACTCACCACTTCAGTTATTCCATCTTTTCATTTCTACTTAAATTTTCCAAGTTGCTCCTTATTCCCATGCTTTTAGGTGAGAATGTTTCATTCTTTACCAAATTTAATTAAAGTCATTCAGTGATACTTCTATGTTTTTACCTCCTACTCATTTCACATCCTTTAAATGGCTTCTACCTCTTTCACCTTCTCTTTTCTCTTAATGAAGAGTAACTGACCCTTCTCTTTGATAAAGCAAAATCTTCTGTCTACATGTACCATTTATTCCACCCGACTCTTCTCCAGCATGTTTCACCATCTCTTATTCCCATTCTTTCATGAATCTCCATTTCTCCTTTTTACTAATTGCTATCTATAAACAACATTCATTTCTCCCTAATTCTAATAATAACATCAAACAAACAACATCTTTACTTGATCTATTCATATTAGCTATCAGTTTGAATAGGTTTTGCCTTCATCTTCTGGATTAACATTCAGGAATTCCTACATTTCTTTCTCCTTTCACTCAATTCTCTGCAGTCTCATTATTCAAATGATACTGTTGTCTCTGATGTCACTTTGATTTCTTAATTGCCAGATTGAATATCTTTTTCTCAATCTTTATATTCCTTCACCTCTTTTCAGTCTTTGATCAACCTTTCTTCTGCATACTTTTTCTAATCTTGGTTTTTGTGCCACTGTTCTTTTCTTGTTCTTTTACCTGCCTGATGATTACTTTTCAATCTTCTTCATCTATGTTATATTACAAATCATGAATGTTTCTCATAGTTCCGTCCTTGATCATCTTCTATCTCCCTTTATTTTATGTTGTTCAATCTCATGCACTCCCATGGATTCAATAATTATTTTGAATTAAATGAGTCTCAAATCTATCTATACACCTAATCTCTATTATATGACTTTCAGTTATATTACCACTCCAGTGCTTCTTGTATATATAAATTGGGTGTCTTTTCGGCATTTCAAACTCAACACATCCAAAGCAGAACCCATTTTCATCTTCCCCAGACTTCTTCTTTTAAAAACTACCCTATTGAACATAGTAGATTTCCCTCAGCGAATCATATAGGCTCACAAATTCGGTGTCATTCTTGAGTCTTCAGTTTTTCACTGTACATATTTAATTGCCAAATACTATCATTTCTACTTTCATAACATCTCTCATATATGTTCCTTTCATTCCTCTGCAATGGCCATGATTTTGGTGCATATTCCTTTTTATCTCAGTTATTGAAATTTCCTTTTAAGTGGCTCACTTCATCAAATCTCTCCCCACTCATGTATCTTCCACTCATCTGCCAAAGTAATCTTCCATTTCCTTTATTAAAATCCAGTCCATCCCTGTTTTTAGCAAGATTAAATATGAAATAATTTATTTGGCTTTAAATGTCTTTCCCAATTTGGTCCTCTCCTATATTTCTAATATTCTTATGCCTTATTCCTTACCATGTAGTTAGGATTCCACAATACTGTCTTTGATTTGTTGTTTGTTTTTTTGTTGTCCTTTTTACTGAAGAGGACCAAAGTGACATCACTATGTGAGATTCCAGTTTCAGTGTGTCTTACTATAGCTTATCAAATCAGTATGAATTCAGAATGCTCTGTCACAGCTTGGACACAAATAGTTCTGATGAACATTTGGAGTAGCTTCTCTAATTTTGTGTATCTCCATAAAAAAGGAAAAAGGACCCACATGTTTGTAGTAGCCTTTTTGTAGTGGCAAAAAACTGGGAACTGAGTGAATACCCTCATTTGGGTAATGGCTGAATAAATTATGGCATGTGAATGTAATGGAATATTATTGTTCTATAAGAAATGATCATCAGGATGATTTCAGAGAGGCCTGAAGAGACTTTCAGGAACTGATGCTGAATGAAATGAGCAGAACCAGGACATCATTGTACACAGCAACAGCAAGATTATATGATGATCAATTCTGATGGATGAGGCTCTTTTCCACACTGAGGTGATTCAGGCCAGTTCTGATGGTCTTGTGATGGAGATGAGAGATCCATCTGTACCAGGGAAAGGAGTGTGGGGATTGAGTACAGATCAGGACATAGTATTTTCACTTTTTGTGGTTGTTTGCTTGCATTTTATTTTATTTCTCTTTTTTTTCCTTTTTGATCTGATTTTTCTCGTGCAATATGATAATTGTAGAAATGTGTATAGAAGAATTTCACTTGTTCAACATATATTGGATTACTTGTTGTCTAGAGGAGGAAGTAGTTGGGAAGGGGAGGGAGAAAAAATTTGGAACACAAGGTTTTTCTTTGCAAGAATGAATGTTGACTGCTTGCCATCTAGGGGAGGGGTGGAGGGTGGGAGGGAAAAATCGGAACAGAAGTGAGTGCAAGGGATAATGTTGTAACAAAATTACCCTGGCATGGGTTCTGTCAATAAAAAGTTACTATAATAAAAAAATAAATAAATGGGGGAAAAAAGTCAAAAAAAAAAAAAGAATGAATGTTGAAAATTATCTATGCATATATTTTGAAAATAAAAGCTTTAATAAAAAATTTTGCACATTTCATATTTTAAGTGCTAGGAATTGCACTCCATGATGGGAATACAAAGAAAAAAAGAGGGAAAAGATCCCTGCCCTCCAGGTATTTAATTTATAATAGGAAAGGAAGCATGCAAAAATAGTATACATGCAAGATATATTTGTGTAAAGGGTAATTAACTACACATGAAAGGCACTAAATATTGGGGCTGGAAGTTAGGGGAGGAAAGGTTAAGGCCTCCATCAGAATGTAGTATTTAAAATGGGTCTTGAAGGAAGTAGAGAAAGTCATGAGGCAGTAATGATGAGGGAGAAAGCATGAATAATCAGTAAAAAGCATGGAGATGGGAGATGAGTAACACATGGGATGAATAGCAAGAAAAAAGCCTTCTTTCCACTGTCCTATCTTGTATATAGTGATTACTTAAATATTTATTAAATGAATAAATAAAATATTCTCTTTCATACACATACAATGTATTCAAGGGAATGTACCAAGGAACAGTAGCACACGAAAATTTATTGTAACCTTGTCCTTTTAAAATCCCTACTGAAATATATGATGCCTCAATAATTTCCAACCTCATTCCATATTTAGAAGTTCACCTTTATGCTAGCAACTGATACAAATTATATAATTTTTTTGCATTTCTTTGTTGTAAAATAAGATTGGTATCAAAAGCTTCAAAAACCAGGTTGTTTGTTTAAAAAAAACAATGCAGCAATTTCTCACATTTAAGTTATATTACATTATGCAAAATAAAAATTATACATATATGTACAGACAGCATAACTACTTTATTGTAAGACTTTGACTGTAATATTTTAATCAGTCATATTTTGGGGAAGGTATTATTAAGTTAGATAGTATTTGGAGAAAGTCAAACAGTAGTAAAGGGTCTTGAACGAATACGAGGAGGTTCATGTATAAGGGAATTGATTGAAGAAACTGGGGATGTTTAGTTTGACAAAGATGAAACTCAGGGGGACATAGCGACTGTCTTCAAACATCAGGAGGACTTTCACATGGAAGAGGAATAAGCTTTCCCCCTTCAAAGAGCAGATGGAAGAGCAATGGATATAAATTGTAAAGAAGAAATTTTTGACTTGATGTCAGGAAAATTTTCATGACAAAAAAAGCTACCACAAAATGAAAAGAGTTGATACTAGAGGTCATGGACTCCCATCACATAGAGATTTTTAAAATTTACACTGGATAGACATTTGTGTATGTTATAGTGGGATATTCCTTCCCTCTGAGGCTTGGACTATATGACCATTTATATCTTTCCAACTCTCAAAGTGAAAATCTGTGACTGTGAAATAAAAAAATTAACTTCCCCAAAACTTTATTTAAATATCAGTTTTGTGCAAGATCCGAGATTGATTTCTGAGGATCCAAAGACAAAAAATAATTACTGAATTTGCCTTTGAGAAGGATAAAATATATCATACAACAAATTATATTGCAGTATCAAAAAGGATTTGTGCTTGAGATCAGAGGAAAATTACACTGGGATACTCATATGCAGATGACACAAAGCTGAGAAGGCTAGAAAAACACTGACTGGCATAGAATGTACAAGGATTTTTACAGACTAGATAGCCTTGGCCTGAATCTAATATGAAATTTTATAGGAATGAATATAAAGTATTGTACCTTAAAAAATCAAATTCTCCCAATACAAGACAAGAGAGACATGGATAAACAAAAGTTATTTTCAAAAGGGTCTGGAGCTTTTGATGGACCACCATGAATTCCTGTGTGATTTAACAGCCAAACTAGAGAAACTTTAAACTGCATTAGGAAAGATAACTTCCAGGAAGAGTGAACAAGAAAATAATTCACCTTAATTTTGCTGTTTTCAGACTCCATCTGGAAAGTTCTGTTAAGTTCTGAATATCATATTTTAAAAGGGACATTGATAAACTTTAGATTATCCAAAAAAGGTCACTCAGGATGGTGAAGGACTTTGAGTCTAAGCTGTATGAGAATCAGTTGAACTTCATTTGTTTAGCCTGAGGAAAAGAAAACTCAGCAGGAATAAGATAATTTTATTTAAATATTTGAAGGGTTGTCCTGTGGAGGAGGCATTCCACTTGTGTTTGACCCCGCAAAGGAAAACCAGGAACAATTATAGAAAATTTCAAAGAAGCCAATTTAAGATTAATGTCAGGAAAATCTTTCTCAAAATTATAATTGTCCACAAATGGAATGACTTGCCTTGTGAGAAGGTAGATTCTTTTTCCTGTAGCTTCAAGCTGAAGTTGATGACCACTTGTAGGATAATACAGTTATAATTCCTTCGTGTATAAGTTGAAATAAAAGACTGCAGCACTATTTTCTTCTAAATTCTGTGTGAATCTATAAGTTGCCTGAGGAATTGAGAGGTTAATTGCCTTGTTAGTCAATTATATAGCAAGTAACTACCACAAGTGGAATTTGAATCCTTATTTCAAGTTAAGCATTCTATCCTCTATATGTGTATGCTGTCTTCTTCACTAAGTTAAACCTGTATAAAATGATATCCACTCAACAAGCATTTATGAAGCACTTACCATGTGTGAGACATCATGGTAAGCACGAGGGATAAATAAATACTTGGACATAATGCATTTTTTATATGATTCAAAGTGAGTAAGAATATAGAAATGAATATAAAGGAGATAAAATTGTTTAATAAGAAAATGTACTCATGAGAAAATCTAGCAACCAAAAGAGAATGGGAAACATGACAACAAGCAGTGGAGGAACAAAAAAGTACTATTTACTTGGAATGTGGTATAAATAATTTGTATAGAAAAAGCAAACAGGTGAAGAGTTTAAGAAATAGTTTTCAAACTTATTTCAAGTGCTTTCATATACAATCCCTTCTCATTCTTCACACAGCTACCATGCTACTAGACCGTAGTCATCTCATTACTGAACTATTATAGTAGGCACCTAATTCATCTATTTGCCTTCAGAATCTGAGCTCTCCTAACTACTTTCCACATAACTTTCAGTTTGACTGTCACTCCCCTCCCCACTAAAAGAACTTTAATGACTCTCTATTGCTCTAGTATGAAATTCAAACTCTTTCATTTATCATTTAAAAACCTTTATAATCCAGCTCCATATGAACTTTTGGTTTCACATTAATATCCTTTATATTCCCTAACTACCATTAAAACCAGCACACTTGTTGTTTGTTGTTTATAATATGCAATGCTCCATAGCTTTTTTCTACGCTGTTTGTATAACTTGCATTCAGTTCCTTCACTGCATTCCATTATCTCCTCTGCCTCTCAGAATTCTTAGATTTTTTCAAAGCCGAGCCATCTTCTAAGAATTTCTGGATGAATCAGTGCTTGATCCTTCAACTTACCTAATATTTACCTCATATATATTGTATATATGCTTGTGTCTGTAATATTTCCTCTAGTAGAATATGCAAAGATGCTTAATAAATATTTTTGATTGGTAACACTAGTGGGAAAATTCAGTCATTTTGATATCTGCCAAAACATTATTTCTTCCAAAACCAGGGAAATTGATAATTTATTTGTCATACCATCAATAATAATGTTTATTTTTCAAAATATAGGAGAACTGATGATAAGAATTTGTAATCTGAATCTGATTTCTAAAAAGATGAATTAGATAAAATGACATAAATCATGGGAGAAATAACCACTCTATCTTATAATTTCTGATAAAGAGAGAAAGCTCCACATAGTCTCATATGTGTACTAGCTATTGGAAATATTAATCTCAAAGAGTTTAGTAAAAATATAAGTATAATCCCAGTGGCCTAAATTCCTTTACGGGAAGTAAGCTTATATGGATGGGAAGCTCTCAAACTCTTTTGAAGAACTAAAGAAAAACAATTTCAATGTGGATAAGAAGGAAATTATATCAAAAGAGTCAGATGTTTCCTCATCCTGGGAGGGAATTTGTAGAACAAAAAACAAACACAAAACTTTAAAATATAGATATAAGATAGGAGAGCACAAGTGGATACTAAATGAAATATGTGCATCTATGCTACATTTATATATTTAGAGGAATATGTATATATTTATATGTATGTATATGTTTATATACATAAAAACATATATCCATATTTCTATCTTTATCTACTTATCTATCAAATCTTACTCCTAATGAAAGAGTACCACAAATAATAAAATTCATAAAAAGCCAAATAGGGCTATGAAATATAAGATAGATTGTGCATAAGAAAAGAACAAGCATTTATTAAGCACCTACTATGGGTCAGGCATTGTGGTATGAGATTTAAAAATATCCTATTGAATCTTAAAAAAGAACTATGAGATATGTTCTTCTATTTTCTCCATTTTTATTCTTAAGGAAACTAAGACATATAGAGATTAAATTAATTAATATGCTTAACCAAATTACTAAATGGTGATTAAGTTTTTGAAGGAGAATTTGAACTCAGGTCTTCCTTATTCCAGGCTCAGTGCTCTATCTACTATATTGCTTAGCTGTCTAAAAGGATGATCAAAGAATACTACAGTTACTTGGGATGGATGACAATAGAGACAGGCAGAATTAAGCAAATTTCATTTTGCTTCTTTTGTCTCTATTAAGGTGAATGATTTTTGAACTGGGAAGAATAGAACAAAATTGCCAATAGGGCACTGATACTCAAGAACATTAGAAGAATGAGCAGTTTGGTGTTCTTACTAAGTTAAATCAATAGGCACAGATAAAACATATCAATTCTAAAACAACCATTGATCATTCAACTTACCTAATATTTACTCATATATATTTTGTATATACTTGTGTCTGTCATTGTGTATTTATTCAATGATTCTTTAACATAGGTTTGGTAGAATTTATGTGAACTGTGTATTTGAATATACTTGTGTCTGTCATAGTAATGTCATTGCTAAGTTTTTTTTTTTCAGTAATCTTTGAAAGACAGGAAGAATATGAATGATATTGAGTTGAGAATGTCTAAATGTCTCAGGTTTCAAAATGGGAACAGTGGAATTTGCAAACTATTGACCAATGAATCTTTTATTCTTGGCAAAAATCCTAGAACATATTACTAACAGGATTATTTGTGATCTTCTAGAAAGGGTAGATGTAATCACTAAGAGCCAGTATAGAGATTTAGTAAGAACAGTTCATGCTCTCATTTGCACAAATTTCATTGAATCAAAGAAATAGAAACAATGTAAATGCTCATTAGTTGGGGAATAACTGAATTTACAGCACATAAATGAAATGATATGATATTATGTCCCCCCAAAATAATCAAAATCATGGTAAGCATTGTATGAATAGATAAATGAAATAAGAAGAGAGGGGAAAGCAGACCACATTATTGTTGTACTCTATTCCTATCAGACTACATCAAAGATATGTTGAGTTCTAGGCATAACATTTCGAAGGGATATTATATAAATTGGACAATCTCTAAAAAAGAGAATAAGATGGTGAGGGCATTAGCTAAAAAAAAAAAACTTAGAACATGGAAACCTGTCAATTATAAGAAGCATTGTTATGTGGAAAAGAGATTTCATTTACTCTATCTTTCTTTAGAAAGAAGAACTATAACTAATACAAAACTAATATTGCAAAAAAAATTACTTTTGATTTGAGAAAATGTCCTAACAATTAGTGCTAACTAAAAGTAAAATTGTAGAATAGGGGAAAAAATAATTGCCCCTATCTAAATGCAAAAGCTGAAACTTGTGGAGACAATTCTTGTTAAGGTATTTACTCTGTCCCTTAGTTTTCTTATATGTGAAATGGAAATAGTAAGAACTGTATTACCCAATTCAAAATATTGCTTTGAACTTTAAAAGATATGATGTATTAAATGTTTGACAAACTATAAAGCTCTATATAATTGCCAAATATTATTGTATTATTATTGTTCTTGTTATGCTTATCATATGTTTGATGGAATTCAAGTAAATCAGTACCAAGACAAGTATACTACTATTGTTTGTTTTATATTTAATGTTTAGTAGACTATTATATAGATGTATAAAAAAGCTTTTTTTGGCAATTTACTAAGAATTTTGAAATGTAAAGGTTTATTAAAAGTATCTTTGGAACTATTACAATCTATCATATGGAGTGGCATATGCATTATTCTTACATAGTTTTGATTTCTTCCTTTACATATTTACAGTTTCAGAACTTTTTGTAGGGTTGAGGATATCAGTATTTGATACCTGGGAAAATCATTGTTCCTTACTATTTTATGGTTCAATATTTTTTCTGGGCAATTGTGGAAAATTCAAGTGTACTTTATTTATTGAATTTTCAAAGCTAATTTCAGTTTGCATTTGTAGTATGAGGATTAATTGTCTGTGGGTTTATAAAAGATTAAGGGCATCTGTTATATCATTCTGGATACATGACTAAGGTCTTCAGAAAATGAATTTTAAAAAAAAATTAGCGATGTGTTGCATAATTTCTACCATTCACTTGTACAGTATGTATCAATAAACAGATCCAGCTTCCTGAAGGATGACTTTTGGGGACTTTAGGGCAGCAGTGTGTCCATATACTTATAATATTTGCTCTGAAGATGTTTTGATAGAATCCCCTTTAAATTAGAGATCTGATAATGGTTTTAGGTTTAAGCAAAACCATGCAGGCCTTCACTATTTTCTTTCTTTTTCTCATCCGTCTCAGTTTCTCTTTATCTCTCTCCACCTCTCCCTGTCTTCTATCTCTTCCAATTTTGAGGTTCTGTGAAATTTCTATAATACTATAGAACTGTTCATTGGCAAAGTAGTATTAAAAGTCTATCACTAAAAATTCTATCCTGATAAAGTCAAATGAGGGTTAGATTTAGATCCAGAAAACCAGAGGACTAGTGTGGCTTTCCCACTATGTCATTGTTTGCCTTGATCAAGTCATTGAATTTTCTTAAAATGTTTTTTTTTTAATTTGTAAAATAATATCATTCACCAATATAACCACTAAGAACCTTCAATGCTTGAAAGTTCTATGAAAATTGAGATCTGTAAATGCTCTTTTAAATACAAACAAACAAAACCTAAGGACATTTGAATAAGCAATAAGTAAAAAGTTCAATGAAAATGGGAAGGAATTTTATTTTTTTTTTAGAGATAGTAAGCATCAGTGCTGAAACAAACAAAGAAGACTAACTGATATTTGTATAACACTTTAAGATTTATAAAATCTTTTCCTCATATATAATATTAAACATCTCACAATTGAATGAACTTGATTCTAGTGAAGTGATTCAATAAAATTAATCATTGCTACAAGGTCTTTCTAGCTCTTGAGTTCTGCTGAATATCTGGCATAATAACACAGGTACTTATTAAGGATTCAATCTATAGTCAATGAGACATCACAATGAAATGAGAATTAACTACACACTACACTTTAATGTGATGTGATCTTTTACCAAATATACAAAAATCATGTCAATCAATTATCCATATGATGATCTTTTTATGCATGGACTGTGAGAGCGAATTAAATGTTCATTAACTAAACACTCATAAAAGAAGAATTCCTTTAAAATGAGTGTTAGGGAACTTTCGTATGACATATTAAGAGATTTGTTCCATAAAAGTGTATCTTTGAATTTAAAATGCATGTCAGTATGTTACTTTCTCTTTATAAACTTTTCAGCACTTCCTCTGTTATATATAATGAGATTAAATTATATGTGTACATGTTTGTATAAATAAATAAACACAAAAAGCAAATGATCAAATAATAGATTAAAGGATATATATATTTTTAAATTCTAAAACGTCTTCAGCAAATTTTAAGTTCTTAGGAAAAATAATGAATTCTCATTCAGAAAATATGGCAATAGATTCATGTCCCCTAAATTTATTGCAGGTATATGATATTATTCAAATAATTTAAGTGACAAAGTGAATAGAATGTTGAGTTTAAATCAAAGTAAAAGACCTGAGCTCATGTCTAGTTTCAGGAACCTAATAGGTGTGTTATTCTGAGTAAGACACTTAAAAAAAAAATCTCCATTTGCCTCAGTTTCCTCTACTGTTAAATAGGGAAAATAATTGCACATACTTTACAGGACTGTTGTGAGGATCAACAGTATTTATACTTAGTAAGTGATTAATAAATGTTTATTCCCTGATATTGGAAATTGATTATCTTCTTTTCCCTTCCCCTACCCCCACCATAGATAGTCATACTACCTTTAAATGCAGACATCTGGGCTGGGAGCAGCTTCCATAGACATGTGAATTTCACCCCAAAAATACCCCTCATCCCATATTCCCTTCTTTCAAAATCTTTGAAGAAAAAGCCCTGCAAAATCTGCAGAGGAACAAAAGCAAAGGTGGAACAGGAATAATGAACCAAGACAATATTGAGTGGTTTAGGGATATGAGAATTAAAAAACAGTTTAAGATATAATATAGGTATTGGTGGAATAATAGGAGGTTATGATCAGTTAAAGGAGTATCAGAGTTTTGGTTAAGGAAAGGCTTTCTTTATGGGTAATAAAGACATTCAGGATATGGTTGGCCATTCCTTTTGATCACTGAGATAGAATAAAGGAGTAGGCAATAGTATTTAATCTGACTGAGAACATATATGAGTCTAAAGAATTTGAGGGATTCTCAATATGGACTTTGAAGTCTCCCATTATAAGTGCAAAAGTTGAATAGATGTGGATAAAGAGCCAGATGCTGAAATTCTTGAGAAAAAAGAAAAATTTACTATGATCTTGAGTTGGGTAGAAAATTTTAATCAAGGAAACTTCAAGTCCTAGTTTTTTTTCTCAAGAAAATGACATTCAGAAAAGATATATCAGGACAAAAATAATAATCATGAAAACCAATCCAAAAATTGTGATTAAGTTTTGTATATCATTGTTTCTGGGGAGCTGGGAGGTGAGGAGTGAAAAGGTTTTACTTCTTCCAAAAGACTATTGGAATTTAAAGAGTACCTTTCTTAAGGTATTAAGAATTTATACCAAATATAAGAGAAATATTTTTCCTATTTTACAATAGAGGAAACTGAGTCAAGCAGAGATTTCAGTGAAAAAAAGTATTGTTATTTCACAAAGATGATTAAATGATTGTCAAAGAGGATCTATTTTTTAATTTCTTTTTTCAAGCTGGAAATGCAAAGTGTAGACCTGTATCATGGCAAAATATTAAGCATAACAATCTTACATCTCAAAAAGATGGAGGAGAAGATTCAAAATTCATTCAGAGTTTTTAAAGTAATTTTTAAATTAATTAAAAATCATATGAGAATAATTTATACTCTTATTAGTGTCCAGAATTCTTCTGACCATATAAATTAAAACCAGTTTATTAATCAGAAGTCTAAGGGGGTTGCCTGAGACAAATGAAGCTTGAATAACTTTTCTAGGGTCACAGTGCTAGAAAACATGAGAGGAGTTCTTTGAACTTAGATTTCTTGGGTTTAAGTAGCAAACCATTCACTATGCCATGGTGTTTTATACCTACTCAACACACACATATGTATATAAAACATATATGGATATGTGTATATACACACATACACATATTATAAATATTTATATTTGGAAAGATAGTCTCATATCAAATTAATAAGTTTATATAAAATTTGAGCCAGATTGGCTGACACACCCAGGTACATCTGGCCCATACTCTGGGTCCCTATGAACATATATAAAAAAGTATTTCACATTTGCTACTTTCAAAGATCTGAAAATGGAGGAAAAAGCAACCTATTGTCATAATGACACTTCAAGCCTCAAAATTGAAGGGGTAGGTTAGTATTTACTTTATCATTGATTGATTATGATTTTCTCTTTGTTAGATTTTCACCACAACTTCTACGTGTGAACTAGAATGGTTCTACTTCTAGTTCAACCATTAAAAGTTGTGTGTGTGTGTGTGTGTGTGTGTGTGCACAAAATATGAACATAATTCTTGTTGATGCTTCTATGCTAAGAAAACTAAATAAAAGAAATCATTCTTGGGTTGTTTCTTTTATAGGACATGGAATGGAGAAAGAAAATGTGAATACTAACAGAGAGCTTGATTTAATTAACTACAAGGAGAAAAGTTTTTAATTTCCCAGTTTTTTTTTCCTGCAGAGTTCAAAGTGTTTTATATGAGTTGAATTATGTAAGCTAAATATAAGCTAAATATCTACAATATTCTACTGGAGTAGGCAGAAAAAAAATTCAATAAGTGACTATTATAGAAACTGGAGAAAGGAAAAGATCAGTTTGATTCAATTTAAACAAAATGTATCAACTTTTTGCTGTACATATAGCACTCTTCTTGAAATGCTGAGTTAAGATATAAAGATGCAAAATTATAGTCTATTTATTTAAGTTTTTTGTAATATAATTGAGTAATAAGATGTTTTAGGGGAAAGCTGGAATCCTGTTAGTTCAGGTGCTATGACAAAATGGAGTACTCTTATCATAGGTAATCAAACCATTAACAAAAATAGTTAAGTATAACATTGCAAAGATAAATAGTGTCACTTAGCTTTGATAGTGCGCATCCCTCATCATTCCATATGGGAAAAAATCTATTCAGCAGGTCAATATGTGGTAAGTTATAGTACTCCTCTGATATCCATCAAATTGTAGATTCTACAATTTTAATGTCCCTAGATGACCAGGAAGTCACAACAACATCAATAGAGACCGCTAAGAAGCTATGTTTAGGAACAGATAGCTGCAGTTTTGCCCCACACTGAACCAATTAAATCCCATTTTTTGTAATCTTTTAGGAGAAATGTAGCATATTCCATGCTATTAATTAACCTCCTCCCACTCCCCCATAGATCCTTCCCTTATCTTCTCACACTCTTTGCTTGATATCAACTATCAAAACATATATACAGATATATCAGAAATAAGGGAAATATAGAGATAAATTCTACTTCTGATCCATGGATGGTGTTTGTGCATATCTCTTCTTTTGTATCCCTATTAATTCTTGTGCTTTAATTCTGCTCTTTAACTTGGCTTACTATTACTAAATCTCTCCCCACCTATGGATCCCTCCCTTATCTTCTCCCACTCTTTGGTTCTCTCCTCCACTTATCCCTCCCCTCTCATTTCTTTATAAATTTTGGAGAGTGTTATACCCTTCATAGTACATATGTAGTATGACCCATTTCATCCATATCTGATGTAAGTTTTGAAAACTACAAGCATTCTTCCCCTCTCTTAATGCCTCTGTGTCTATTTTCCTTCCACTTCTCATTTGTACAACATAATTGCCATTTTTACCTTTTCCTAAAACTGATGTTTTAGAATCAGCTCATACTCAACTCTGCCCAAATCTTTCTTTTGAGCTACCTATTTGTATATGTCATTCCTAAACATATGGTATGCATCTCCATATTCAAAAACATAAATGATTTGCCCAAGTTTAGTTCCTTGAAACTGATTTTTGATATTGGTTACTGTAATGGACTGAGGCTTGAGTTGATGCACTGAGGTCCCAAGCACATCAGGATAAATAGTAATTGGACTATATTAATATACATGCTTGGATAAAGAATGGCCCCCGCCCACTCTCTGTGCAAGTCCTGATGTGTTGTATAGGAAATGACGATTTTGGTGGGTGGAGGCAGAGAGACAGGAAGAGAGGCTGGGAGAGATTGAGCCTGGATTCTATGCTTTTAGCTGCTGGTGATGTGGCTGCTGGTCTAGCTAGCTTCTTGATTCAGCTGCACACATTGCTATTGCCCATTCCCTTCCACCTCCTATCTTTCTTCACTGAGAATAAATATTGACGATTTTCCCCTAACCTGAATTCCTGACTCCGGCTCATTTTAAAATACACGGTCTTCACAGGTTACTATATGTTAAATTTTATATTAAGTTCATGTTTGGTTGAAAATACTGAAAATCTGGAAGTTCATTGAATGTCCAATTTTTTATTCAATATTATGGATAATTTGCCAGATATGATATTTTTGGCTACAGCCCTTGTTCTTTTGATTGCCAGTATAAATAATTTTAGAACCTGGAGTTTTTATTGTAGCTGCTGATAAAACCTGTGCAATTCTAATTGTAAATCCACTGCATTAGATCTTTTTCTTGTTTCTTGCAAAATTTTCTCTTTGAGCTGAGGATTTAGAAATTTGGCAATAATATTGCTATGTGTTTTCTAGAAAGGATCTTTTTGAGGAGGTGGTTAATAGATTTTTTATATTTCTACTTTCCCCTCCTATTCTATTATTCCAGGACAATTTCCCTGGGTTATTTGTTGTGCTATTGAGTGAAGACTCCTTTTTTGTAATCCAATAATTCTTATATTTTCTCTTCTTAATTTGTCTTACAGATCTGTTTTTTTTATATGACATTTCATATAATGCTCTATTTTTTTCATTCTCTTACAGCTTTACTGGCTTCCCTTTGCCCAATTCTAACTTTTAGAGTTATTTTCTTCTTTAAGACTGTGTATCTCATTTTCCAATTGGTTAACATTTTTTCATAATCATGCTTTTCTTGGATGTTTTTTATTTTTTAAGTTTTTCCTCAATATCTTTCATTTGACTTTAAAATTATTTTTTGAGATCTCTTATAAATTCTCTCTGGACAGGGAGCCATTTGATATTAGTCTTTGAGATAAAAGTTGTTTGTTTTTTTTTTTTTTAACTTCAGTGTCCTCTTCCAAAGATGAATCTAGATTCTGCCAATTCCCATAGTAAGTTTCTGAGGTTGGGTTCTTTCTTTTTAGCTAGTTCATTGAAAAAAAAGAACTATTAGTATAAACATCTCTAATCCTAGATTTGGGGAGATAGTTTCACTAACTTCACATCAGTTCTCCTCTCTGTCCTGGGATCCCAAAACCAAAAGCTAACCCCCTCCTACATATGCTCACAGTCAACAGCATCTCTTCCCCTTGTTTCTGCATCCATCTGATCTGAGGTTAATGAGCCACATGGCAGTTTGGCTGTCTCCTTCACTTTTCCTCCTAAAGACCAAGGAGTATAACTAATCCTATTCTGACTGATTCTGAGGCCCTCCAGAGAGCTAGCCCAGACATTACACCCTTTCCCCTAACTAGGAACAATGATTCAGTGTGTGCTAATTCAATGATCACAATGACTTTAAAGAACATAGCTATTGTGAATGACATGAAGTGACTGTATGTAAAGAAGCATAAAATAGGTAGCATAAATGGTCAGAAAATATGCATGTAGGGGAAACATAGGAATTGTGTATGGGTACGTTATTGGAGGCCATACTTGTAGGGACATGTGTCTGGGGCACACATTCCAGAGTTTCCAGTTTCTCTAATGATGTCTTGGTTCTCTCCTTTGCATTTCTGTATTAGGGACGATGTTATTTCTAATAAGTAATGCTTCAATAGTTTCCTATAGAGCTTCTAGAACTATAGAGTTCACTGCATCTTCTGGTTATCAAGGTCTTTGTGAAATTTGTAGTTCTGTGTTAATATCTACTGAATTATAGCTGCTTGTAAGCTTCTCCTTTTCTAGGAAGGTGTTCTTTTATTCCCCAAATCATCAATGCATAGCCCAAAAGTTTTGAAGGCTGATCCATCCAGTTAGTCAGAAAAGTTGGAAGAATCTTTCAAGATTTATTTTTGTTCTTTTAATTCACTCCTGATCATTCAATAGAAAGTTCTCATGGTCAGCCAAATTTCTAGCTTGGAATTTAATAATTTTGAATTACTCACAAATCCCTGATTTTAAGTCTGAATTCCTTAAAATTATTTTTATGTTTCTATGCAACAAAACAACAAAAGAATTGTATTGGAGTTAGTCTGGTGAGATTCCTTAATGATTTCTGTTGCCATATAAACTAACAAATATTAAAAAACAAACAAAAACCAAAACAAAACCCTACCTACTTAAAATATACAAAAAGCTATAAACTTTTGCTTTAAATACTTAATCTTATTATGTGTGCTTTAAAAAAGTCTTTTTTGTTTCTCTTTCTGATTTTCATTTCTTGTTGGTCTGTGTATAGCAGCCTTGGAAGAGCAGAGTTGGGAAGAGATTAGGGAGATGTTTGAAGCAGAGTCAAAGGACACATATTGATTAGATAGGAGGATTGAGAAAGAGAAATGTAGAAAAAAAAACTTTTCATCTAAGAGAAGAGGATGATCAAGTTTACAAGAGGACTAGGATAGCAAAAGATAAAGATTAATTGAATCATTTGGTATTATTTGATCTGGGGAAGAAAAGGCTTAGAGATCTATGACTGCTACCCTCTAATGTTCAAAGAACTGACCCATAGAAAAGGGATTAGGCTTTTTTTTTCTTTTTCCCAAGAAAGCAGAACTGATAACCAGGGTGAGAAATTGGTAAGTAAAGGAACAAATTTAGTTTGAATTAAGTAATAAAATTTCAACTATATAAAACTATAATGGTTTGCTTTGAAATCTGGTAGCTTTTATTTCCGTGGAAGTCTTTAAGTAAAGGTTGATTTCCTCTCCCCCCGCCCTTCCAGACAGTGTTCTGTAGCAGTATAAATTGAAAGAGATAATCCTTTGAGAATTCTTCCAATAATTTGATTCTTAGATTAACAGTAATAATCCACACACAGTTTGAAGCCAAAGTACAATCCAAATAACAGTATATCCCAGAAAATTGCTACATCAATATCAGTATTGAAGGGAGAGAACCAAATAACATAAAAACAGAGAATTGAATGTTGAATGTTAGAAAAATTCTAAGAAAAAAACTGTCTGAGATCATTTGTCTTTTTCTTATTTTTTAAAAATATGTGCACTCTCAGGCCATATATTGTTAGGATATAAATAGTGAAGAAGGAATGAGAAAAGTTGAAGGATTATTTGAACAAAGAAAATAATTTGGAAATAAAGTACTTTAGTGTGGAAAAGTATGGGACTGGATGACAAAACCTGTTGCTCAGTTTTGGGAAGTCACCTAGTTATATATGACTACCAAAAATTTTAGATAATCATTTCAAATTATTTCAACATTTTTAATTCATAAATTCATTTATTTATTTATGTTTTTAGTTAGCTAGACAGAAGGCATACTTGAGTGTACTTAAGCAATTTTATCTCTAGGATTCTCTTTTTCACCTCAGTTATTTTCTGCTCAGTGTCACTTATACTCTTCTCATTCCTCTGCCTTTTTCACTCAGAATCATAATCATATCATGGTTACCATTGACTCTGACAAGGGATAGAGTGGTAGTTTCTTCTGTTTTCTCCCAAAGCATAACTCCTTCTTGATGACATGTGAGTTATCTCCCTCATTCAAGCTCCTTGAAGACAGAAACTCTTTCATTTTTATTTATATGAACATTGATTAACATACTGTTGGCACATATTAAAAGATCCATTCATTTATTCTAATAGGAAAATTCGTAGCAATAAAATCCCAAGTCCATGAAAAAAAAAGAGAAAAAATGTATTTAGATTTGTTTTTTAAACTTTTACTGAACCTAAACTTAAGCATGTTTTCTGTGTTATAGGAAACTCAGTGGGACAACAAATAGAATTCTCAACTTAGTCAGGAAACCTGAGTACAAATCCAGATTTAGATATTTACCTTGTGACTCTGTGCAAATTGTTTTTTTTTTTTTATTGTAGTAAGGTTATTTATTTTTAATACACATTGCTTTATAAATCATGTTGGAAGAGAAAAATTAGAGCAAAATGGAAAAAAAAACTATGGGACAGATAAAAAAAAATAAAAGAAAAAGGAAGTGAACGTAACATGTGTTGATTTACATTCAGTCTCCATAGTTCTTTTTCTGGATGCATATGGCACTTTCTGTCTAAAGTCTATTGGGATTGCTTTGGATCACTGAACCACTGAGAAAAACCAAGTCTTTCATAATTGATCATCACATATTCTTGCTTTTGTTGTGTACACTGTATTCCTGGTTCTGCTTGTTTCGCTCAGCATCAGTTCATGTAAATCTTTCCAGACCTTTGTATTTGGGGAAATGTTTAACCTTATATGTTCTTTTTCTGCATCTGTAAAATATGAAAAAGAAGAATAACATACCTTCCTGCATCATTGTGAGGATAAAAAATATTTTTAGAGTACTTGGCAAACCTCATAGCAATTGGGAAATGCTATCTATTCATTAAAGATTGTCCTAAGCTTTTGAAGTTAGAAGGTACCTTAGAAGCTAATACTAATTACTACTAAAATATGAATTACTACTAAAAAATTACATTTTAATTCAGCATGTGATTGATAATTTCAGTAATAAGAAATATAATGTTCTCTTCTCTAAAATATAAAGTTTTCTGGGAGCAGATTTCTTGGGGGGTTTCTGGGAGTAGCCTTTCTTTCAGTTCATCATAATAATCACTCCAAATGCAGCCAAGAGTTAAAGTTCAGTCCTTTATTGTCTCTTCCAAAATAGCCCAGTTAGCTTTTTTAGAGGCCTATCTCTCTCCTTGGTTCCAAGAGCTCTTGCTGCTTGTCCTTTGCCTCTGCCAACTTCAGCCTCTAGCTCTCTCCAAATCCAAAGTCTTCAGCCAGCACAAAGGTGGAAATTGGAATGAATTGATTTCACCTCTGAGAGAGTGGGCTTGTGGGCTTCTAACTTGTGAATCTCCCAAAGTCTCTAGTTGGCTTCTTCTCTAGTGGGTTCCTCCTTATATATGTTCTCTTAAAGGTGTGAACTCTTATGTGTGAACTCTCTTAAAGGTGTGAACTCTAATGTGAGAACTCTCCTAAAATTGTAAACTCTAACAGTGTGAACTAAGCACTGTCTCTATCAATTCCAATGACTTAGCACCTTGTTTCAAGTTTTGGCCCATAACAAAGAAATTTGCCAAACTGGTAAGCAAGCTATTCCTTGTATCTTGCTTTTCCTTTTTCCAGTAGAAATAGACTTTGTGTCACAGTAGCTAGAGCACTGGAATTAGGGTTAGGAAAATTTAAGTTCAAATTCAATTTTAGACATTTACTACCTGCCTGTTGCTAAGCAACTCATTTAACATCTATCTACCTCAGTTTCCTCATCTGTAAAATGCAAATAATAATAGCACTTATCTCCCAGGACACTTGTGAGGGTAAAATAATATTTAAAAAGTGAATTGTAAACTTTCAAAGATCTATATAAAGCTAGCTTTAATTATTATTTTTAATTTGACTATTTGAATCTTTTGGTGTGAAATGTTGACAAACCTTCAGGCATTTATTAATCATTGCATTAAATATTAGAAAGGATTTAAAAGAAATAGAAGAAAAAAGCTTTGAAAGTAAAATACCAAAAATGTAGGTGGAAAATAAGACCTAGAAATATGAAACAACTAACCTTGCAAATGCTAAATGATGAGGTCATCTTTTCTGGAGAAAATGTCCACATTTAGGAAAGGTTGAAGATAAGACATTATAGATAAAATGCCACAAATTGTTAAATGATATCTTTGTCACCAAGTGGATTTGATCTGATAAACAGAAAGCATTCATCCCAGGTTTTTGAGGAATGGGGAAGTTGTTCCATGAAAGCAAAGTTTTAAGAGGATCTATGGGACAGTATTGAGTTGGATAATTGAAGAAACTAGACGTTGGAAGAAAAGAGCCAGTCCGGAGGGTACTGCACTTATCTAGATTAGATAGCTAATAATGGTAATGAAAAGGAATCATACTGTCTTAATAGATGTTAAGAAGGAAAAGTTGATCAGTTTAATTAAATAATAGCTAAGGGGACATTTCCAACATAATGACTTTGAGGTGAAAGTAAGTAAATAAATTAGAGATTATATGTACATAAGTTTATACATTAATATTGAACACATAGATCAGAGAGTCACAAATAGAGATGATAGTTAAAGTAACATGAATATTTGAATCTCTCAAATCAATTGGGTTTTCTATCCATTCATTAACTGGGGTGAAATATATTATTTAAATGGAAATAGATATCATAAGCAAGATTTTAGGATTTGGGTTAAATTAAGGTATTTTGAATAACCTTTAAGAAACAAGAATTCCTGCCTATTTTGTGGAGGAAAAAAGAGTTACTTCTGAAACACATTCATTTTAATGGCCTTTGGGAAAATATTTTCACAAGTACTTCTTTATGTCTACTATATCTTTGGATTAAAGAATGTAATTAGTTTTAATATTATTGTAAAACTATTTCATATCTAAGGAAATTGAATTGAGGTTCTGTGAGCAGTGTGGGAAATTATTTTGTGTAAAATTAAAGAAGTTATAAGATTCCTTTTTGTGGTTATTGAATTCTTTTTTTTTTCTCCTTTTTTTTCTTTCTTCCCCTACAGCTTTTTATGAACCATGTCCTACTAATGTGCATGTTGGGTATGCACATTTCTTTCCTAGCTATTATTGAGATAATGGTGTTGTTAGAAACTTATTGTTAGAAACTTTTTCAGCATAAAGCTATTTACTTTCCTCAAATTGACAATATAGACTAAACCAAGAGTACCTTAGAGTTTCAAATGCTCACTTCCATTTGCAATTTACAAAACATTTTTAGAGCCTTTAGGAAAGGAAAAAATAGAAGAAATTGGTATTCTAAGCACAACTGAGTGTTGTCTTCAAATATATTCAACTGATTGTGTGTAGAATAAAGAGAATGGTGAGCCTTACTAATGAACAAATGGCAATTTCTCATATTATTGTTTAGAATTACAAGGACCTCAGAGAACATAATGAGATGGTAGCTAAGCCGAAATGAAGTGAGGTTGATGATTGCCTACACAAAATTATATTTCTGCTTTCATTTTGCAAGGCATTTTAAATAGGAGAAAATTTGACCTTGAGGGAACATCAAATATAGCAAATACATTTAAATAGGAAAAAATCCCCATAGTTTCACACAATTAATCAGCATCTTTTTTATGCTTAAAGTTGAGGATTTTAATAGCAGCATTTATGTTTCATCACTGATTAGGTGGTCATTAAGTCAAAATATTCACACAAAAACGAAAATGAATCAATCTTGACAAAGATGATGTGGTATGGTGAATAAAACTGTTAACTTTATTCAGGAAAACCTATATTAAAATCCTGACTCTGGTTCTTAACTGTATGATCTAATTGTGATTAATTAAATGACTGTCTTATTTGCTGTGTGATTCAAGGTGTCTGAGTTTCAGAAAACTTTCTACTTAGTAATTGACAAGACTGGATTACTAGATGGATTTGCTATTCAGTGAAATGATATTTGTAAACAATAACTATTATCTTTTCTTTCCTATAATTTAAACCACAAAAAATCTATACTTCCAGTCTCCATCATTTAAGAAAAATGCTGAATCAAAACTATTGAGTAATTCAGTATTGTAACAAGCATTAACAAGTGCTTACCATGTACCCTACATTGTGTTAAGCACTGATTATAAGAAGAAGGAAAAAAAAAAAAGCACTGTCCTTTAAGGAGCTTTCAATTGATTGGGACAAAAGATATATAAATAAATAGAGAGTAGATTCAAATTATCTGAAAGAAGGCTTTAACAGATGAGAGGAGGCCTCCTTCAGAAGGTGAAATTTGAACTTGCACCAAAGAAAGCCAGAAAAATTGAAGTGAGGAATCACAACATTCTAGGTAAGGCAGACAGCTAGTGCACAATGTCAAATATGGAGTATTTTAACTTTCTGAAAACAAGTAAACCAGTATACCTAGATATCTGGAAGGTAGAGAAAGACTAGGATAGAGAAGATGTGTAAATGCAACAACAACAACAACAAAAAGGGTTTTCTATTGTATTCATTTGGAGTGGCTCATTGGAGAGTGATATAGTCAGAGCTATACTTTAGAAAAATCACCCTGGAATTATTGCTACTATTTTGTCTCTTTTTGCAATAGAGTACAACATTCTTCACTTGTATCCAAAGCACAGACAAATCTGCATTTCTAGATGAAGCTGAGAATGAAGAAAGTGAAAGAAATATGTTTAAATGACTTGTTTGGAGTCACACAGCTAATAAATATCTCTGGCTCTATTTGAACTCAATTCTAACTGATTCCAGGCTCAGTGCTCTAGCTACTGCACCACCTAAATCTCCTTATCCATATCTTTTGGTAGGAGATAGTTTGATAATCTCTAAAACCCTTCAAAATGGTGCCAGATAGACTGTTTATATTTGTATCAGCTCTTCCAATTTATGTTTGTGACACATCTACACACATACAGACACACAAACACAAAAACACATTTGTGTGTACATATGAACAATTATACAATACACACAGTATATAGATGTATACACATGAAAAATTTGTATATGTAAAATGTATATGTATACATATAGATGTATTCATATATGCAGGCATCTTGCATACACCTATGCAAATATATAATGTATGTGTGTCAAATGCCTATATGAGGCAAATTGAAAATATCTGGGCTCAAGGATCTGTGAAATTTGTCTGAATATTTATTTCATTTTAATACACTTTGTCCTACCCCCAACCAAAAGGAAGTCTTTATCTCTGTGTTAAGTAATATGTATCATACCCGTATCAGTGTTTTGTTTTTTGAGAAAAAAACATCATTTGTTTTTCTTAGACTTCACACTGAGCAAAATCTGCTTTAAGTCCCTAGCTCCCAGGAATCTACTTATTTTTCTGGTGTTTTTATCTCATGAAAAACACATTTCTCAGTCTCTCATCTCAGCAGGCATATAAGGTAGGTGTTGCTTCTTCTGTTTGGATATTGGTGTTTTCCTCATTAATACAGTCAGACCTAATCAACACTTACCACATTGTCATTTCCTGCTGCTCTCACTTCCTATAATAACATGAACCATAAACAAGTGGTAGTTGAAGCTGGAAATGGAATTTGGCCTTTAGGTTTGTTGGAAGGAAATTTCTTTGTAAATTTAGGAGTGCTGCATAAGAGTCAAGTTGTTATCACCATCTCATTCTAGTAGTTTTCAATGAGGTTTAGACAGAAACAATCCTGAGAGAAATCATCACCAGCATCATCATCATTATCATTAGCTCAGTTATTTAGAGCACGGTACTAATAGTGTCAGGGTTGTGAGTTCGAGTCATCATCCTCATCCTCATTGTAGTTAGCATTTATATAGCACTGTCAGGTTTACAAGGTAGTTTACAGATAATACGTCATTTTACTCTCTTAACAATGCAGGGAAATAAGTATTATTATAATTTCTACTTTATAAATAGAAAACTGATGCAGAATGAGGTTTAAGTGATTTGCCCATCATCATACAACTAGTGAATGTCAGAGGCATTATGTGAACTCAGGTCTTTTGGTATTTAAGTACAACATTCTATCCTTTGTACTCAGTAGCTACCTTTTATTACTTTATTTTTAATATTTATGGATTGTTGCCAACATGGATAATATAGCTGCCTTTTATTTTCCAATGTTTGTCTTAAGATACAACTTCCTATTCTGTAGGTTCACAAAAGCATCCTCAATACATCAGTGGCAGAGAGGATAAAAGATACAAGTATTTCATCTTATTCCAGCAAGATCTTAATCACCTTAGTCAGGACCATTTATATGAAAGTTTATTTTTTCTTTCTTTTTCCCTATCACATGATACTTGAACTTTTATTTGTTTTCAAGGCTTCTTATGAATTGTGCAAAGATATTTGGTTTATGATAATTAACTTGTTCCAACACTGGCTAAATTTTCCAAGATATTTTGAGGTTTGTATTTGTAGTATGAATATTTGTCAATCTATAAACAACAGTAAATTTCTAACATAATTCTCACCACCAGGTCATGTCTTGCTAGTTATTTGTCAGGTACTAAATTTTTATAGTTTACAATGATGCATTCATTGCATTGTCTCTATTTTTTTCCTTACATGATATATATGCTTACCACAAAATCTAAATTCCTTAAGGATAATCCTTCCATAATTTATTATGGCAATGGCCTGGTCCAGAATTGCCATCATAAACTCTTTTCCTACAAACAAATTTGAATGGCAGTCATTTTTGGACACTTCTTTGTCAACATAATATTTGCTGAGCTAATGTGAATGTTGCCCATGGAATGCCTTTTGTTTCTTCAACTTTGTTTCATAATCTAGAGGCAAGCTCATTTCAGCTGTATTCACCAGATCAATTGGCTGTATCTCTTATCAACCTTTACTTTCCTTTGTTAAATTGATATTTATATATACCCCAAATACTCCTATTTGTTAGATGTTCTAAGAACATTTATCATTACTTTTTGACATAGAAATATTAATCTTCTTTCATCTTCCTTAGAGTTATAGATCCTATGTTTTGCTAATATTGTTTGCATTTATAGTTTCAAAGTCTATTAGAAAGATAGCAAAGAGTGCTTTGTATATAGGGGAAGGGAGAAGAGAGGGTCCCAGATGAAATCCCATTTGATTATACTACAAAGTATGTAAAGGAAGGGGTAATGTAAGGTAAGAAAAATAAGAGAGTATCAGATTCTCTAGATTTCTCCAGATTCTCATGCATTCTGATCAAAGGAGTCTGAAATTTCTTAACTTGCTGTTTTCTCCTGAACATTTTGAGTAAGTTCAAAATGTCATAGGAATTCAAGTCAAATTCACTGATTAGTCCAATAGAAGTTCCTTGAATATATCAGATCAACTCATTTTATCTAATTTCTGATTTAAAAAACTTCTAGGTCATTTGACTAACATGATGGAGAATTAGGCTCCAATTTTCACAAACTCCCAAACTACTCCAAAATAGGAATCATTCCTGAGACAAAAGTAATTTCAGCTGCTTCCGTGCTCTAAGTCAAAATGAATGCTAAGAAGATGAACATCTCATGAAATAACAAGAGAGAATTTTAATCAATAACCTCTAAGACCCTCATTTGACACCTTTTTTCCTACCATCATCACTTTTGCCTGAGTTGTAAAAGCTTGCCCGAAATCCTGCAACAAATCTCCATTTTACTCATTCCCAGACTCACCCTAGTCTTGCAGAAAAACAAAAAGCTCACTCTGGATGGTACTGAAGAGGGGCTGAATTCTCTGTTGCAATAGTACTCATCTGTGGAACAGAGGGAATTGGGGCAGGTAACCATCATTTGCAGTATATGTAGTGCTATACTACACCTGAGGGAAAAGAAGTTGTTATCCAACTGATACCAGTTCTATCCCCCAGAAGACATTTGGGTCAGACACTGAGGTTGATAAAATACAAATTGCTTAATGTGGAAAGAGACTAAAAAAGGTCTAGTCTCCGGGGTGGGGGGGGGGGAACCATGTAACTAAATAGGAAGGAGTAAGAAAATAAGGAACAGGAGAATGTTAGAGAGAGAGAATAAAATCTGAAATTGTGGAAGATATGAAGTAGAAGAAACCTGATTAAAGATACTGAACATAAATGGATAAACCACTGGGAAAGTGCAAGTGGTATGAGTGAGGAAAATAAAAAGCCTGATAACTGAAAATAACAAATTCTATTCTCAAAAGAAGGATGATGTCCTCATGTGTAAATATAAAAAGGGTTAAAGCATGTTGAAGGATATTTGGCTGAGGGGAAAAGAAGCAATTTTGTTAGTCTATTATATTACAGAATAACAAGAGAAAGTAAATGAGGATTTTGGTAAACAGATTCCAAGTCTGGTACTGAGGCAGATATAATAGTTATAGAAGACTCAAATTATGAAGATTTCTTTAGGGGGCCAGTCTGCCAAAGCAGAGCAACTAACATCTTATACTTGCTTTAATGACAATATTCCTTCAACAGAAGGAACAATAAGAAGGCACATTTGGCTGGAGAGTCTTTATATTGCAACAGTGTTGAAAGTAAAGTTTTCTGTTTGGCATTTAAAGCCCCCTACAGCCTGCCATTTACCCTACTTTTCAGATTTATGCATTACTCCTTTTCACATATTCCAGACAGATTAGATTTCTTGCTGTTTCTTACATAGAAAACTATCTCCTATCTATGGGCCTTTGTACTCACTAATCACTATTCTTGGTAAGTACGTCTTCCTTATTTATACCTCTTAGAATTCCTTGAGTTTTAAATTTCATTATGTTATGGAAAGTATTTTTATTCAATTATAGGTTATGTTAGATGACTTCCCTTAATATTCTGAATTTCTGTGATTCTATGAAGATATTAAGGAATAAAGATTATTTTCTTCTGCTTATATTACTTCTGCCTACTCCTTCCTCTTCCCTCATGTAAGATACTCTCCATAAAGACACACTATTGAGTGCTGGTCTAAGATAGTTTCTGAGGTTCTAGTTCTAGACACTAGCCTACTTTTAAGAGGCCTAAAGTCTTAAAAGTTAAATTGTTAAAAAGATTGAGGTTTTTGTTATTGTTTATTTGTTTTTAAGCTCTTTTAGTGACTTTGGTGGTTTAGGTAATATTTCCACAAATAACAATGACAGATGGCTCAAAAAAAAGACATTAAGATCCATTGTCTCATCAGGGTAGTTATTATTAACCCACTCTCTTTTACTCCTTACATAACCTGGAACCAACCTAATAGAGTGCTCACTGGTAATTGGGTTTTTGTTGCTGTTTTCTTAAACCATTCAGTGATTCCATGTAAGGTATATCCAAGGTAGTCTCTGTACAAGACAACCTCTACATCTGCCTGGGTTTTTTAATGGCAAAAGACTTATTATTTACTTTGTTATTTTTGTTTTGTTCCCTTAGATTATATATGGAAGAATAAGTATAATCATGTTCTATGAATGATAGTAGTTTTCAAAGTAGCAGGCTTGGGTGGAAGGAAAACTTTAATCATAGTCCCTGAAAAGACTTAGCCTAAGGAAAATGTGAGTCAAATGGTAGGGATTTTACTATTTTACTTTGGCTCCAGTTAAACAACTACCTTCTGTGAAATGAAGGACATCTATGAATGGAAAAAGATACAGGCTAATCATACAGAATACTCAACTTACAGTTAGGAAGACCTCGATTTCTCTAACTATAAAGTAAGAGTAATTATAATTTTTGTACCTATCTCCAGGCATTATATGGAGTTTGAGTGAAATGTTATAGAGAACACTTTACACATTTAAATTGTTATTAGGCATAATAGTCTCATGTAAAAATTAGTTTATTTTTAGTCTAATATATAGATAAGCAGCCATACACAGTGAGTATATTGGTACCTATTTTGTGGATATGTGCACATATTCAACACATGTGTATGAATACATAAACAGATATATATTTGCTTATTCATATACAGTACACACACATATATACATATATATGTTTAATGTGTATATACAGACAGATATACACATACATACACTCACACAAATGTAGTTCCTCAAATACAAATGAATTCCTCCTTCACTGTAATAGAAGTCTTTTCTTGGATCAAAAATTAGGAATAAAATTATAGTAGCTCCATGCCCTCAGGAGAAATTTTAACATTTGGGGCAAAGATTTGACTATCTTCTTTAATTTATATTTAAATTTATTTATGCTTAATCTTTGTCCAAAATAACATTGGAAACATCTGAGTAAAGAAGCAATAGATTATGGTTTGGTTTGATGGATAATCACTGGGAAGGAAAGGGAGAAAAAGCTATATCTTTTCTTGAACCTTCTGTCAGTCCCAAAATAATTGATATTATTTATGGCATCAGCCTGAGTCTTCAACTTCAAGATTCTTGTATGCATAATGTTCTACTTAATATTTCCTTTCTTTGATACAGATCAGCCCTACGTTCTATTTTTCCTCTCACTGGTTATCCCTGGGCAACTTATTTTTTCTGTTCCAAAAATGCTTGTCCCTATACTTTCCTTTCAAACTTTCTGACTCCCTGTCTAGTTTTCAAATAACTCTTCATTTTGTTAAATCTTCAGGTCATGATCATATGCTACATCCAATGACTTTGAAGGATTCAAGGCATTCTGTCCTTGTTCAGACACTGTTTTTATTGATTGATTTGATCAAGAACTACTCTTACCTAATCTACTCATTTTGAGTGAAGTGCAATAGCCAACTTAGCTCTGCTGTTACATAAATATTACTTTTTATATTAAGAGCAAGTTATAATAAATAGACAACCAATATTTGCACTGGTATTCAAAAAAATTTAAAAACCTAAAGGAAAATAGAATTGTTTAGGTAACTCTATTTTTATTCATAAGTATTTCAACTACTAGAATCGTAGTAAATTTGTATTTAGGAAAGTCCCTTTAATAAATTGGAAATTAGGTACCTATCTCACAGAGTTAATATGAGGCTCAAATATGATCCCCTTTGTAAAGTATTTAGTAGGTAGTAGAGCTAAGATGGTTGAATGAAACCAGAAAGCTGCTTGAGCTCTCCCAGTTTCCCTCAAAAACCACATGAAACCAAGCCTCTAAACAGAATCTGATGGAACAAAAAGACTCTCCAGCTCAAAATAGATTAGAAAAACTTTAAGAAAGGTCAGTCTTACTAGAGTGAGAAAAGGGATTTAGTCCAACTCAGAATCTGGAAAAGCAAGTGAGAGAGTTTTAATTATAGCAGATCAGCACTCAGTAGTGGAACAGACAAGTAGGGCAGCCTCCATTTCCAACTCTAAAGGTAAATAAATTCTTGGAAATTAGGCTGTTTCCTTTACCAGGCAAAGCTACCCTGTAAACACAAGATGTCCCTATGCTCAAAGCTAAAGTTCAGAGCTGCACAGGAAGCTTGGAACAGTGCTCTTTTTAGTTTAGGAGCAGAGCTGGATTAAAAAGTTAAAAAGAAAAAAAGAAAAAATACCAAACGAAAAGGAAAGAAAATGAGCAAGAAACAGAAAAGAACCTAGATTATAGAAAGCTACTCTGGTGACAAGGCAGGACAAAACAAAAATGCAGACAAGGACAGAATATCCACAGAAGAAATCTTAAAGAGTGATTATGAATTGGTCTTAAGAGTAAAGAACCTTCTTAGAAGGGCATATAAAACACTTGAAGAGGGAAATGAAAAAGGTAAAAGAAAAAAAAATGAGACAAGAAATGAGAGGTAAGCAAGAGGGAGGCAACAGCTTGGAAAAGTAAGGCCATTCCTTAAAAATTACAATTGGTCAAATGTAAAAAAAAAATCCATTGAAGAGAACAATACCTTTAAAAGTAGAATTAATCAAATGGAAAGAGAGATAAAAAATCTGAAGAAAATCACACATTAAAAACTAGAATGGAGCAAATGGAAGGTAATGACTCTATGAGACATCAGGAATCAGTCAAGCAAACTAAACAAGAAGAAAACAAAAAGACTCTTCCAGTTTGCCTCAAAAACCACATGAAACCAAGCCTCTCAACAGAATCTGATGGAATGAGAATCCTCCCCAGCTCAAAGTAGATTGAAAAAACTTCAAGAAAGTTCTGTCTCACTGGGATGAAAAGGGTGTTCAGCCCAGGTTAGATAGACTCTGGGAAAGCCACTGAGAGGGTATTAATCACAGCAAATCAGCAACTAAGACCCTCAATCTTGGCTCAGAAGAGTTGCAAATCAGTGGGGCAGTCCCCAATCCCAGCTCAGAAGGCAAACTGGTAATCCAGGCTGTTTCCTGAACAGAGGAGGCAAAGCTACCCTCTACAAACACAAGGAGCTCCTGTGCTCAAAGCCAAGGTTCAGAGCTGCAGAGGAAGCTTAGGACAGTGACACCTTTGCTCCAGGAGCAGAGTTCCACCTAAAAAGGAAAAAAAAAGAGGAAATACCAAAAGACAAGGAAAGAAAATTAGCAAGAAACAGAAGAGAACTTTGACCATAGAAAGCTACTATGGGGATAGGGTAGACCAAAACACAAACTCAGAGGAGGACAAAATGTCCACAGAAGAAATCTCAAAGAGTGAGATAAATTGATATCAAGCTGAAACAGGCTTTGTGGAAATATTCATAAAAGACTTCAAAAGGCAAATAAAAGAGGTGGGAGAAAAAAATGAGAAATGAGAGGCATACATGAGAGAGTCAGCATTTTGGAAAAGGAAGAAAAATGGTGTCTAGAGAAAACAACAACTTAAACAGTAGAATAAACCAAAAAAGAGATACAAAAACTAACTTAAGAAAATCACATATTAAGAAGTAGAATAGGGCAAATGGAAGTTAATGACGTTGTGAGACAGCAAGAATCAATCAAACAAACTAAAAAGAATAAAAAAAATAGAAAAAAATGTGAAATATCTCATTAGAAAAATAGCCAACCTGGAAAATACATTCAGAAAAGACAATTTAAAAATTATTGGTCTACCTAAAGGCCATGACTAAAGAGCCTGAATAGCATTCTACAAGAGGTCATTAAGTAAAAGTACCTCAATATTCTAGAAACAGAAGGGAAAATAATCCAGGGATTAAGGGATGAAGAATCCATCATTCACCACTGCAAAAAGATACCATAAGGAAAACCCCAAGAACCATTGTTATGAAACTCCAAAACTACAGTCTCAAGGAAAAAATTCAGCAAGCTGCCAGGCAAAAGCAGTTCAATTATCAAGGAGTCACAGTCAGAATAACACAGAATCTGGCAGCTTCTACAATAAAGGATCAGAAGTCCTGGAATATAAATTCCAGAAGACAAAGGACCTGGGGTTACAACCAAGAATTTACTAACCAGAAAGACTCCCATCTTTCAGGGGAGGAGATGGAGTTTCAATGAATTGAGACTTTTAGTCATTTCTATTGAAAAAAACAGAAGTAAACAAAATTTAATCTACAAACACAGGGTTCAAGAGAAGAATATAAAGGTAAACATGGGAAAATATATATAATTTTAAGGTAAATAAACCTAGAGAGGAAAATGTTATTGGTAACTCTTGTGAACTTCACTGGGGCAGACAGAGGGGGGATCACATGGACTGAGGGTTTGGTTGTGAATAGACTCTGATGTGATGACATCAAATAAAAAAGATAATAAGGGGTGGAAAAAGGTATCTACTGGAAAAAGAAAGGGGAGGTATAATAGTACTATATAAAGAGATCCAAAAGATCTATTATAATCCAGGGAAAGAAGGAAGAAGGATGTGCATTGTCTGAAGCTTAATCTCATTAGTTTCACCTTTAGGAAGGAGTAATTTAATCATTCAGTTGGGCATGGGAATTTATCTAACCCTATAAAGAAGTAGGAAGAAAAAGAGGAAAAGAAAAAGGAGAGGATAGAAGGGAGGGCAGAAACACTAGGGGGGAACAAGAGAAGGGGGAATGGATGACAGGACCTAAGATAGTGGCTTGAGTAGGTAAAAAAATCACTATTAAGAGAATGGGGAAGGGTGATAGGAAATAAAGTAGTGGGTAGAGTGAGTAAAAAGAAAACACATAACTAAGGGCAGGATGGAAAGAAAGAACAAAAGTATATGCAGGAGAGAAATAAGAAGAAGGGAAATACAGAGCTGGTAATTGTAACTGTTAATGTGAATGAGATGAACTCTCCCATAAAATGAAAGTGAATAGCAGAGTGAATTAAAAAACAGAATCCTACAATATGTTGTTTACAAAAGCACATCTGATACAGAGAAACACATATAGAGTAAAACTAAGAGGCTAAAACAAAATTTATTATGCTTCAGTGGAAGTAAAAAAAAAATAGGGATAGCAAAAGATAAAACAAAAGTAAAAATAAATCTTATTAAAAGAGATAAAGAGGGAAAGTACATTTTGATAAAGAGTACCATAAATCATGAAGTAGTAATGATACTAAATATGTATGCACCAAATGGAAAGCAGGCAAATTTCTAGAGAAGATCTTAAGACAGTTAACAGGAAGAAATAGACAGCAAAATTATTCTAGTGGGGGACCTCAACCTTCCTCTCTCAGAATCAGAAAAATATAACCACAAAATAAACAAGAAAGAAACTAGGAAAGTTAACAGGATGTTAAAAAAAAAACTAGATATGATAGATCTCTGGAGAAATTTGAAAAGGGACAGAAAGAAATGCACCTTTTTATCAGCAGTACATGGCACATATACAAAAATTGATCATACATTAGGGCAAGAAAATTCACAATCAGATGCAAAAAGGCAGAAATAGTGGTTTTTCAGACCACAGTGCATTAAAAATTATATTCAATAATGGGCAAAATAGACTAAAAAATTTGAAAATGAAATAATCTAATTCTAAAGAATGAGTGAATGAAACAACAAATCACAGAAATAATCCATAATTTCATTCAAGAAAATGACAATAATGAAACAACATACCAAAACCTATGTGATGCAGCCAAAACAGTTATTAGGAGAAACTGTATATCTCTAAATAGTTAGATAAATATAATAAAGAAGCTGGAAAAGCTGGGAAAAAAGAAATTTTAAAACCCCAATTAAATATCATATTAGAAATTTTGAAACTCAATGGATAGATTAATAAAAGAGAAACTAAGAAAACTATTGAACTAATAAACAGAATTAAGAATTGTTTTTTACAAAAAAATACTAAAAAAAATAAACCTTTAGTTAATCTAAGAAAAAGAAAAGAAAAAAAAAAAACAAATCAATAGCATCAAAAATAAAAAGATTAAACTTACCACCAATGAAAAAGAAATTGAAACAATAATTAGGAACTATTTTGTCCAATTTTATGGCAGCAAAGTTGGATAATCTAACCAAAATGGATGAAGATTTTCAAAAATATAAATGTTCCATGTTAACAGAGGAGGAAAGAAAATTACTTAGATAATCCGATTTTAGAAAAAGAAATTGAACAAGTCATTAACGTACTCCTTAAGAAAAAATCCCCAGTGTCAGATGGATTTACTAGTGAATTCTACCAAACATATAAAGAAGAATTAATTCTACCACTGAGTAAACTATTTGGAAAAATAAGTTATGAAGGAGTACTGACAAATTCCTTCTATGATACCAATATGGCAGTGATACCTAAACAAGAAAGGGTTAAAACAGAGAAAGAAAATTATAGTCCAATCTCCCTAGTGAATATTGATGCTAAAATTTTAAATAAAATATTAGCAAAGAGAGTACAGCAAATTATTAGCAGGATAATACATTTGACTAAGTGGAATTTATACCAGGAATTCAGGGCTGGTTCAATATCAGGACAACTGTAACCATAATTGACCATATCAATAACAAAACCAATAAAAATCATATGTCAATTTCAATAGATGAACAAAAAGTTTTTGACAAAATATAGTACTCATTCCTTAATGGATACTTCCATTAAAACAGTAGAGAGCATTGGGATAAAAGGAGCTTTCTTTCTAATAATAAGCACTATCTATTTAAAACCTACAGCAAGCATAATTTGTAATAGAGAGAAGCTGCATGCATTCCCAATAAGACCAGGGTGAAACAAGGATGCCCATTATCACCACTATTATTCAACATTGTATTAGAAATGTTGGCTTTTAGCAATAAGAAAAGAAAAAGAAATTAAAGGAATTAGAATAGGTAATGAGAAAATAAATCTATCATTCTTTGCAAATGATATGATCTTATACTTGGAAAATCCTAAAAAAAATTACCTAAAAACCTATTGGAAACAATCACAGCTTTAGCAAAGTTGCATGATATAAAAATAAACTTGCACAAATTATAAGCATTTCGATATTTTACTGACAAAGCCCATCAACAAGAGATAATAGAGAAATACCATTTAAATTACCATAGACAAAAATAAAATACTGGGACAGGGGGGTTAAGACAAACTGAAGAACTACATTAAAAATTATAAAACACTTCTTACAGAAATAAAATCAGATCTAAACAATTGGAAAAATATCAATTATTCATGGCTAGGCTGAGCTGATATAATAAAAATGACAATGTTTTTAGCAGCTCTTTTTGTGTTAGAAAAGAATTAGTAAATTAGTAGATGTCCATACATTGGGGAATGGCTGAATAAGTTGTTGTACATGTAGGTAATGGACTATTATTATTCTAGAAAAAAATGATGAACAACTAATTTATTTTGCAAAGGATTGGAAAGATTTGCATGAACCGACACTGAGTGAAACAAACAGAACCAGGACTACATTATACAGTAACAGCAAGAATATGTGATGATCAATTATGAAGGACTTGATTCTTCTCACTGTTTCACTGATTCAAAGAAATCCCAATAAACTTTGGACAGAAAATGCCATCTGCAACCAGAAAATGAACTTTGGAGATTAAGCTTACAACATATGAGACAGAATCTTTAGGAAATATTTTCAATACAGTATTATATTTTTCCCAATATGTATGTGTGTATATGATAATTTTATGTTTGTACATATATATATATATGCATATATATGTAAAACATTTGTGTAAAACATTTTCATATTAGTCATGTTATAAAAGAAGAAACAGTCCAAATTAAAAAAGAAATTAAAAAAAGTGAAGTGAAAAATGCAGTAATCTGCATTCAGACTCTATCAGTTCGTTTTCTGGATGTAGATGGCATTTTTCATCATCAAACCTTTGGAATTATCTTGCATCACTATATTTCTGATAATAAGTAAGTCATTCACAGTTGATTATTTTTCGATATTGCTCTTACTATGTATGCTGTTCTGGTTCTGTTACCTTCACTTTGCATTAGTTTGTATCTTTCTAGTTTTTTTCCCCTGCCCTGAGGTCAGTCTGCTCATTATTTCTTATAGAATAATAGTATCTCAATGCAGTCCTGTACGATAACTTGCTCAATCCTCAACTGAGGCTATGTCCCTCAATTTCCAATTCTTTCCTACTACAAAAAGAGCTGTTATAAATGTTTTTGTACAAATAGGTTATTCTCTTTGGGGATAGGAGACATTTATTAAATGACATAAATAAAATTAAGACACACAATTTTCAAGAGGTCTTGAATGAGTTCTGATCTATATTCAAATTAAGACAAAGTGACACTAAAACAAAGAACAAAGCTCTCTCTGTGTGTATGTTTGTGAATTGTATATTCTGATTAGTTATTATTTTCCTGTAGAAAACCTGAAAAAAGTTACCAGAGATAAAAAAGATTGTACAAAATGTTCCCCATACCTTAAATTAATTCTAAGTTTTGAGCTTCAGCTTAAACTTCACTAAATCTTTGGGAACACCCTGTATATTATTTTAATATAAAATCCATTGTGCAATCTAGTCTTAATCTTATGAAATGTACATTCAGCATATTATATTTAAATTGCATAATTTGTCATATGAGGTGACATGTATAATTACCTTTATCCTCATTGTTGAATACAATTATAAATATTTCCCCTCTTTTCAAATAATTTTCAAGAAAGACAAGAGTATAAAACATCACCTGATATTTTTCTAATTTTATTAAAAGCAATTAGTTTTTTCCCCTTTTATAACCAAAAAGTATATGATTCAGATTAATCTCTTATAGCCATTAAGAGGTTTAAAATTGTACTGGAAAGCAGTCTGAATTTAAATTACTTTTTTGGTAGCCATTCTTAGTAGACAGTTTTAAAACAGTTAAATTCTAACATTTTAATTTTAAAAAAATTCAACAAAAGGAAAGCACCAAGGATGTTCTAAATGCAAATCGGAAGCCACTTTTCAGCCTTTTTCTGTGTCCTCAGATATTTAATATGAGCACATTGACATCAGTGACCTTAGAAGATACTTAGATTTATCCAGAATTTGGTGAAAAATGATTCCTGAGACTTTAGAAGTGAGTATGGCTGCAAGTAAGACTGAATTTCCATTAAAAAGCTAATAAAAATATGAAAGAATATTTGATGGATATTCCAAAATCTGTGTTTTTTGATTCCTGAAGCCATCAAACTGCCCCTTCCTTTGCCTTTTTAAAGATTGTGACTTGATTGTGATAAACCAAAATATGGGTTTAGTAATGCCTCTTTTTAGCTTTAATATGGGTTTACAACAAACATTAATCATAGCAAGTTGATTCTCTGTACTATCATTTACTAAGAGACATATATGATGACTTCTCTCTTGTTTCAAAAGCTTATTCAACATGGACATGAAGGTTGTCTCTAAAGAACCATCCTCCAGATGCTTCTGTTTGATGATAATATTATGCTGATGGTGTTAAGGAACAAAACATTTACAGAACATCCAAAATGAGATTCATATTTACTTAAGATTATTCAAAGGGTGAAAAAGGTGATTGAATGACTATTTTTAAGATTCTACTAAACAAATGGATAGACAATCAAAAATGCATTTATCTGGAGCAAACCTGCAAGTGGATGATGATTTAGGACCAGAAATGGAAAGCTGTAGAAGAATGGGCAGAATTACCAGAAAACCTCCCAGTTCTTTTAATGGATGATCCCAAGTTTTTCTTTGAAAGACTTGTCTTTTTTTCCCCAAGCTACCATATTTTCCCAATTATTGTTTTATGACAGGAAGTCATAGAATACTATTAGTCCCTAAAAAACTGAAGTTGGAGATCTTTGAAAGGTTAATGAAAAGGTGACTGGTGGGTATAAGCAAGTTATAACATATTACAAATTAGCAATTATATAAGAAAAGTGGTATGAAAGAGGCCATTAAGGAAATGTATGGCTGGAAAAGCAGGGAAGGGTGGAAAAAGGGGAATGGAGAGAGAGAGAGAGAGAGAGAGAGAGAGAGGAGGAGGAGGAGGAGGAGGAGGAGGAGGAGAAGAAGAAGAAGAAGAAGAAGAAGAAGAAGAAAATAATACTGTAGAAAGAAAGAATAACAATTAAGACAATCTCAAATACTCTACTGGTATTCATACAATATCATTAGACATAGAGGGAAGACCCCTGGGATTAGGGAGGGTACCAAATGGCAGCTATATGGGAGCACATGAAGGAAAATTACAGAGAATGGGCAGGAACAGCTTGAGTATTAATGTTGGAGTGAGGACACAAAGGAATCAAATATTGGTTTCAATCCACAGAACAACAGAATCAGAGAATTTCAGAGTTAAAAGAGATGTACCACCCTATGCTTAAAAGAGAATCCCCTCTACAATAAAAACAATTAGTAGCCATCCAGATTTTTCTTGATGACCTCCAATGAGAGGGAATCCACTATTGTCTGAAGAAGCTCATCCCATTTTTAAAAAAGGTTTAATTGATAGGAAGCTTTTTATTTGTTTTTGTTTTTAGCTCCTGCATCTTTCCAGTACCCTGTGATCTAATTATACTGGCTTTTTTGCTTTCCTTGAACCAGACACTCCATCTCCTGCATCCAAGCATTTTCACTGGCTGTTCCATATAGAGAATACTTTCTTCCTTCATCTTCTCATTCCTTCCTTCCTTCTTTCCTCTCTCCTTTCTTTTCTCCCTCCCTTCTTTTCCTCTTTCTTGTGCGTAGTAAAGTGTCTGGAATACAATAGAAATTTAATGGTTAATTAACAAATACGCATGTGACCTCTCAAGCACTGTTTGATATCATTGAACATAAGTTTCTTTTAGATTGTCTTTCAACTTTGGACTTTTGTGACAGTGCTTTGTTGTAACTACCTTCTTGTCTATTCTTTGTGCTTAATTTAGCATTCTAGTTCCAGCCTTTGCACAGACTGTTCTTTATGCCTAGAATATTTTCTCTCTTTATCCTTAGCTTCCTCCAGAACTTTTTAAAGATATATTTCCTTTTTCTTCCCCTATTCCCATTGTAACTGCCAATTCAATATATATATATATGATATTTATTTATTCGTTGTCTATCATTTTTTCAATGTGAATATGTATTCCAGCAAAATGTGAAGTCTTTGAAGGAAGGGGTGCAGAAATGGACTAATTTATTCATATGCAGTATATGTATATTTATATATTTAGATGAAATATAAGTAATATACATTGCAATATATGTAATGATACAGTTATTCATAATTATTTTACATGCATAAAAATCAAATAAGCAATCATGGTATTTATTAATTATCCACTGTGTTCTGAGCTTTATGGATACAAAGACAATGTCTCTCCTTCAAGAGCCTATATATTGGTTTTCTGGTAAGATCACACCTGAAATATCATGCTAAAAATCCATGCTAAAAATAATTAATTCATTATAAAGTCCAAATTTCCCTCCTCAAATTCCCTTTGCAAATTATTGTTTAGAATTTATGATGCATTTTCAATATAAATATTATAAATTGTGCTTAAGTTGCTAGTCTGACTTACTTATGTAATCCATATACTTAACCACCATTATGTGTCTATATCTTTGTATGTGTACTTATCTATCTATCTATCTATCTATCTATCTATATTTATATATATACATTACATATACATATACATTTTCAGTCATCTATAAAATCCTAAAAACATGTCTCCATCTGTTCTTTTTAGTAGAAATAGGAAAACTGTACTCCATCTTCTGTTTTGGCCCTAGGAATGAGATATAAGATTCTTCCTGTGACAGAGAGCTTACAGTAGTATCAAGGAAATGATGATACACTGGGGTCCAAGACAAATGCTGGGGGAAGGGCCTTCCAACAATCATTCAGATAGTGACCATTCTTGTTTGAGATAAGCATTTAGATCGAATGTATGCAATTCAGGACAAAATCTTAGGGTTATGTTCATGTTTTTTAAGTGTATAAAAGCACAATACATATGCATATATGTATATATATATATATATATATAATCTCCACATATAAATATATAACAAAAATAGTTGTCTGCCTATATATGTATACAGATATGTATATATGTATATGTTTGTGTATGTGTAAGAAAGAAAGGGAGGGAGAGGGAGAAAAGGGAAAGAAGAAGAGGGAGAGGGAGAGGAGGAGGGAAGTAGGAGAGGAAGAGAAAATGAGAGGAAGAGAGAGGAATAGAGAAAAGGAAAGAGAAAGAGGGAGAGAAGGGGAGAGGGAAAGGAAGAAGGAAGAGGGAGAGGAAAAGAGGGAGAAAGGATGAGGAAGAGGGAGAGAGGAAAAGGAAGAGGGAGATAGGGAGGAGACGGGTGGAGGGAAGGAGTAATAGGTAATAAGTAATATGAATAGAGAATTAACCTTGAAGTCCAAAAGACTTGGCCATTGCAAGGCCTGCTCTGACACATGTTAGGTATTTGATTCAAGGTAGTTCACTTAACCTTTTGATGCCACATATTTTCTGAGAGTATAAATTATAGATTAGAAGACAATTTGCATTTGTTGAGCAAGTTTCTAGTCTAAATGAAATTGCAGGTGAGGTTTAATTATTATATTATATATAATGATTATATACAATTATGTAATATAACAACATAAAAACAGCAATATGTAACATATCACAATATATCTTTACAATCATAGTGTATGCATATATATAAACATATATGAAAGTAATAGGTAGAAGTGTTACACTAAAATATAGGAATATCTGATTTGGAATTTTCCCTCCCAGTCTTTGTAGCTATATTACTGTAGGTAAGTTACTTTACCTCTTTTAGCCTGTCATCTATGAAAAATGAATAATATTACCTGAAATACATGCCTCACAGTTAAGAATTAAATGAGATACTATATATCAAACTCTTTGCAACTCTTAAAGCACTGAGTCACACATTATTATATACATCTGTATATAAAAAATTTATCCTATATTTAATTTTTGTATATATACTCATGTACATATATGTGATTTTAAAAAAATCCACTAGGATGCAAATAATATATTGAAATCAAACAATCTAATTCTAATTTCATAATATATAAAAAATGAAGCTGGAAAAAAAAGGTTAAAAAAACCATTGAAGGAAAAATATCAATAGACTGCATCACGCATATTTTAAATTACCTTCCAACATTATTAGACTATCAGTATGTTTAAAACAAAATAGCCAGAAAATCAAATGCAAATTCCACATAAAATACTGATTTACATAACTTATTTAGACCATTTTTTCACTGAGTAATTTCAGGAAGTCTTTTTTTGTAGTGTACATTTATCACTGTCATACAGTCTGTTCTATAGATCAGTTCACTACCCACTAAGTGGGAATGTGTAGTGTGCCATGTACCTAAAAGAAATCCTAAGGGAAGTAATAATATTCTCAAATGAAAACCAATAAAATTTTATACGTGTCTTATTAAATTTATCAAAGATATAGAAGAAGCTTGACCCAAGGCTTGCAAAACTAAATTGCTTTTAAATTGCAAAAAGTATCTTTCCTGTAAATTCACACAGAATCTTGAAACTGATACCTCATCAATATACCTTTTACCTGAGATTGCTTCCTCCCTTTGATTGGAGATGGTCCTTTCCCACTCCAGCCTACTCCAACTTTGTACCCTTCCCATCACTTTTTCAACTTCTTTTATATTGTCTTCTTCCTTTAGATGGTGAGCTCCCTGAGGACAGGTACTATCATATTTTTCGTTGAATCTCTGTAGTTAGTTCATTGCCTAGCACATAGTAGATGTTTAATAAATTTTTTGTGACTGAAAGTTGTTAGGATAAAATATGATAATATTTTTACATGTTTTGCAAGCCTTAAATTAGTATATGTCAGCAGTTACTATTAAAAGCTTCAACTTTATTATATAAACTATTGTTTAACTAGTCCTTCCTCATTCTGAACTCATTTTTCTTTTGAAAAGTGTTTAACATTACATCCATACCTATCCCTCTTAAATTTTTTTCAGTAAAAGATATGTTCCTTGAGACCAAGAGGTATTTTGTTATATCTATTAATATTGCCTAAAAGAGTGATTTGAATTTTTTTCCTCTTCTTTTTTCAAATTTTTGATTTAGTCTATTTGAGAACTCCAGTGAGGAAAGTTCCTCTATTAAGTCAGATCTGAATCTGTTTTTTTTTTTTTTTCAGCCTTAGTGAGTAGTTGGGAAGTGAGAGGTGACATGTCCTGGGCAAGGTCTTAGAGTCTATATGTGTCAAGTGTGGAAATTAAAAATATGTCTTCCTGACTCTGACATTATCTTTTCTTTCATGGAAATTGATCTAGCCTACTATGATCACAACCATATTATAAGATGTCTAGTTAAAGAAACTGGGGATGTTTAGTGTGGGAAGAGAAGATTTGGGGAGAGATAATAATTCAATTTTAAAGGCATGTGATTTGTGCAATAAATTTGTTTTACTCCAATCCAGAGAGCAAAATTTAGAACAAAGGGTGGAACATTTTAATGAAGAAATATAACAATGATGATATAAACACAAATGGTAATAATAATCATAATCATATTCTTTTAAAGTTTGCTTTGCATTTGAGATGCATTATTTTATTTGTATTTATATGCATATGTATGTGTATATATAACAGAAGTACAAATATACTATACCCACATACATATATGTTATACATATATAACATACATACAGGCAGAATTAATTCTAACCATGATTTACTATCATTATTCAAAAACATAAAATGTAAAATGTTTATATTGAATTATTAAAGAAATTTTATAAGTTAAAATTTTATGTTTGCTTAACCTCTTATTTCTATGTTTGGAATATCCTTTAAGCAAAACAAGGTAGTAAGTAGGCTTATATTTATGCTAGGACACATTTAATGGCATTTAATGTTTTTTAGTACATTGAAATGATTTCATTTTTTAATGGTGTTAGGATCAATAATTCTTGGAAAACAAGCTGATTTCCCTTTAAAGTTAAACAAAACAATCCATCTCACCAAGTATTTTTTAAACTCATGAAAAATAAAACATTTCCCTTTATGTGAATATTTGAAAAAAAATCTAATTGGAAACTGCAATTCTCCTACATCTGTTAGATGTTTTGCCAATTGCACCAAGATGAAAAGTTACTTTAACCTTCTCTCTTGTACATTAAAATGAAACTTTAAAATTCCAATTCAAGATAGTACCAAATTACATAATTCTAAAAAAAATCATAAAGCATACAATTCATAATTCAGTATTTAATCATATACTTATTTTATTATCATACCTTATACTTATATTGAGAAGTACATATATAAACATATATTAACAATAGAATATCATTTACATACAATAAAAAATTTGGGAAATCACCATTAGATTGATTCTTTTTATTATGCATTAAATAGCATTATTCATATTTTACAATTTAAAATATTACATATTTTAAAATTGGTATAATAGAAGGTCAATTAAGGAAGTAGGAAGACCTTAATCCAACTCCTAGCTCTAACAATATTTGATGGGTTATTGTGGGCAAGTCACTTAATAATATTTCAATGCCCCAAGCAACTCTAGGTGTTGAGTTGCTGGTATGCAACAATAAAGGGCAATTTCATGCCAGGAATTAATATTAATTAAATCATAAAATTGAAACTTCTTATCCCCCTCCTCCTGATATATAGAAAATCTTAAAAGGTAGAATCAAAATTCCTTAGAAATATGACTCAATATTAATTATAATGCTAATAATGTAAATACATATACATATATGTATGAATTATTTACATTGCATTTTAATGCAATATGGTATTTAATTACTTTTTATTTTGGCATGAGATTAATTTATAGAGCAAGATTTAATCTTTTTATATGCATTATATTATATATAATATATATATATATATTATATCATTGAAAAAATCCTTCTTGAAAAGATAAAATTTGAGAGAAGCTATGTCCTTTCATCTATTTTTTACTTTTATTAATTCAACAATGGATGGTCTTTAATGCATTTCAAACTACTGAATGATTTCATTGCCTTATCTCTAACATTTGACTATCCTTTTTAATTTGGAAATGCTATGTTGGCTGAGAATCAAACTTAAGTCAACTGGTTGGAAGGCAGATTTGCTCAGTATTCTATCATCAACATTATCTAAAGTCCTTGAGACACTCATCAAGTAGTTATACTGGGCTGATAATTGAACTTTCCAAGTGCATGTTCAGGAAGTAATGAAGTTCAAGGTGATAACTGCCATTTTTTTGTGGGAGAAGGATAGTTCTGCAGATAGATTATATGTTAATAAAATTGGGGACAGCATCAGCTTCCTCTAGTCAGCCAGTGAGTTTTACTGGCAATACTCACATGAAAACTTATTGAATTCTGTAAACTGTCCAATGATACACATTGGGAAAGACAGAAGAAAAAAATATATAACATCATGATCACTGATGAATAAAATTGTATCCAAAATTAACTGTTGATCATTTTATATAATTTATCTATTGGTAATGATTCTATCTGGCATTTTACTGATTTTTAAAAATGCTTCAAGTAGATAAATAATTTAATGGTCTATTATCCACCTGAATTTTCTTATCTTACTTTTGTAAAACAGACTTTAAAGTATTCAAGGGAAATCCTTATCTAGTATCTTCTTTTATCCCCATAACAATCTTGAACTATAGTTGAAATAGAATCTATATTTTATAGTTTAAAAAATGAGCCACAGGTAGTCCATAGAGTCTGATCTAGTTCTTAGGTCTCCTAGAAATTTATAACAAATATTTTTAAAATATCTATAGTTTTCTATTACTATGTACTATTTAGAAAACAAAAATAAATGATATTGATAAAAAGTTTGAATACAATAAATGTAAAAATTGACTCATTTTGATAGAAAACAGAAACAGAATTACAAGGGTAAAATAATCATTAGGTAGAAAATAAGAGAATGATCCTTGAAGTCTCTATATGGACACAAAGGGAATTGGAGTGATAATCTGAAGAAAAATTAATCATTATTCCACTTCTAGCAAAACAAAACAAAATAATATATAAAACACTAGCTTACAACTCAACTAGGTAAAGTAGCTAAAGCATTGGACCTGGAAGCTTAGTTCAAATCTGACCTTAGATACTTGCTAGCTTTGTGACCCTGAGTAAGTCATTTAACTATTATCTGTCTCAATTTCTCCAGCTGTAAATTGAGAATAATAACAGCATCAATCTCCTAGAGTTATTGTGAGGATCAAATGAGATAATACTTATAAAATGCTTAGCATAGTGTCTGTCACATAGTAGGCACTTGATAAATACTATTTGTTTGTTTCTCTTATTCTACTGGCTTTTAAAATAAGCATAAATCTTATGTTGCTTTTGAACTATGTTATGTAAAATCAAATAGAAAAAAGTGAGGGTTTAAAAAAAAACAATGGGGAAATTTCTCTTTTAATTCCCCCCCCCCATAAACTTAAGACACTTTGCTCTACTTCCTATCCTTGCGAATGCAGCACTGAATAGCTAAGAACAGTAGGTCAAGCAATAATATTCCCAACAAGCCCGAAATCTCAGTGAACCGTATAAATCTGGTGATTTCTTGCCTTTCCTCAGCAATAAGGGTAGGTTTGCTTGGGTCACATTTATGTAAAAATAAACTTTGAAAGAAAGAAGGTCAATTAAGGAAGTAGGAAGACCTTAATCCAACTCCTAGCTCTAACAAACATCTTGGCAGTATCTTTTGTGCCCTGTTGCAATCTGTGATATTCCCAAGGAAGAGTCAGCTCGTCAGTCAACAAGTGTTTCTTCAATGGAATTCTGTGTTCTGGCACTATGCTAAAACACTGTGCTAGGCTAACACTGGGCACTATGCTAAAACTAAAACACTGTCCCTTACATTTAAAGGATAAGAGGCAAGGTACATTCAATTCTAATGGGGAAGAAAAATTGTTAATAGATATGCATGTACAAGATATATTAAAGAATAGATAGATATATTAAAGAATAGATAGATGGTAATCTCAGAGAGAGCATAGGGTCTGAGGATAGGTCTACAATCAGACCAGAAGAGATCTCTTGTAGAAGATGGATTTGAGCTGAATCTTAAAAAAGGAAACTAAAATTCAGAGTAGAGCATTTCAGTCATAGGGGTTAGCAATGCAAAGCCATGAAGATGGGAGCTGAGGCAAATTCAGAATAGTGGAAAAATACCTCAGTGTCCCCTTAACACCCTAAATTTTTTTCCTGGCTTATTATTTCTAGAAATTTTAGTGCCAAGTCCAAAATGTCACAAAACTGATGAGTGATGAATTCTAGGACAAAGACTATTTGATCAGTTCTTGAATCTTGATTATCTATGTCAATGACCACTGGGCAGTGTTTTTGGAAGCAAAAGGTCATATGGACAGGAACTTTACAATATAGAGGTAAAGATGGCCAGCCAGGAAGTCCAAGTCCTTAAGTGTGAGCAAGACTTTTTTCCTTCCAATTTCTTTTCTTTCTATTTCTTCCATGAAGCATAGTGGTTGGCACATTAATAGTGCTTAAATGTTTATTGACTTGAAATGGCACAAATTTTAAAATTTTAAAAACAAAAAGCACTGGCACTGTTTTAATGCACATAAAACCAAAATAATACTTTAATAATGAATTTTTTGCATGTTTTAAGGAGCTTTTTAGCAATGAACACATTTATGGTGTATTACTGAAGTAGGAACATCTGAGTGACATTTGTGAATAGGAAGAAAAGGGTAATGTCAGAATTCTCAAAACTCAGGACAGATGTAGTAACATTGTTTCATCACTACTTCAGAGTTTATGCAAAATGAATTAATTAGATATTTGAAATGCAACATATGCAGATGACAGAAATAAGTCAGAGCTGCCCTTAAGAGGAAAGACTATAATTTTATTCACAAGATGTAAAAGTTTTATAACAAAATTAGCCTTCAAAATAGGCCAATTAGGTGACCACCTTATTTTTATGCGGTGTGATTTTAGATGTTTGGGAGGAAAAAAAACTTTCTACTTTCCCACTCCCCATTTCATAACTTAAATCACTAATATCTTCAGTTTCACAATTAGAGATGATTTCTTTTGTTTTAAGATTTTGTCCTCAATTAAAATGCTAGAATGGGAAGAGGGAAGGTCATACTTTAAGACTCAGTTTTTAATGTGAATGACCTTATTCTTTTTTTTCCCCTAAGATTATATGAGAACAGAAGAACATTGAGGTTAGTAGGGCTATGACTTGGGATAAAAAAAGAGGTTCAGGTCATTGAGAACAAACTTTTCCCTTTTCACTATATTACAAGCTGGATATATTTCATATTAGTAAATTGCTTTCCTCCTAGGATTTTAGATTCAAAATTGGAATTGGATATGATCAGCTTTAAATATAGTGAACAAAATACATTTGTGTAATATTAATATAGTAGAAATTACATGTAAAATACATAAAATGGCTGAAGACTAGATAAAGGAAACAAATACAGGTTGTATCTGTAAGGCAAATACTGTAACAAAACTAAATTTTCTGATGCTAAATATAATTTCAGTTGCAAGAGATATGGAGTAGTCATTTAAAGTAATTCTGACTAAGGCCAAAACGTCTTCATTTTCATATGATGAAAAATTTAAAGTGAGAACGAATTGTTGAAATTATCTCCTACAATTTGCCAAGCTTAAAGAGAAGAAAATTAAGATCCAGAGAATTAATTTGTGTTGTTCACCACTTTCCATGTTAGCAAAAAGAGCTGGGATCACATCCACATTCTCTATCAAGTGATATGAACAAACTAATAGTTATAAATAAATGCTTACTATATGCTAGATATTGTACTAAGTGTTTCAGATGCAAATTCAAGCAAAAAGTTCCTAGTCTCAAAAAGATTCCATTCTAATTGGGGAAGATAATACATAAGAGAAAATTAAAGGATTGGAGAGACATTACCAAAGTTGAGTGGAGAAAGTAGTATAGAGATTATAAAGTGAAGCCCCAAAATGAATAATAAAGTGAATATGACTGGCTTGACCACTTTCCTTAAAATGAAGTGTCTAGAAGGTATTGACCATGGGAAAAATAGAACAAAATGTCTAAATGATCTTCTAGAGTGAGAAGGCTAGTGTGACATGATAGAAAAAGTAGTCTAGAGAGTGAGGAGAAGAATGAAGAATCTAATAATCTTTCTGGATTAGTATTCCAATCTAGTATTTTGTCCTGTATATAATTTGGGATATATAAAACTCAGGAAAGATAATAGAAAACTGTTACTGTTGTCATGTAAATAATACTTATATAATAGATGTTCCAAGCAGAGTACTGATTTGGACCACAATCCTGACTTTGAATACTCATCTATTGTAAAAAGGATGAGTGAAAAGATTTGCTATTTTTCATGATTCTTAAAACCATTAATATTTCTAGAGTTGTGTTAAAATTGAGAATGAAATTTAAAAATAGAAGTTATTTTCAAAAATGATGAAAGCCCTATATTTTGAATATATTTTTAGTTGTATATATGTGTGTATATGTGTTGTGTGTGTGTGTTGCATGAGAAGTGGGAAATGTCTGAGCCATATTTTCATTGATGTGGTAAATTCTTGTGTAGAAATTTTTTTTGCCAATAGAGATAACCAGCAACTTTTTTTGGAAATTCCATTTACCGATGCAGGCAAATATTATATGTTATGGAGCATTAAGAGGTTAAATAATTTCTACATTTTTTTCTCATTAGAAATCTATCATCATATGAAAATGAAGCAGTTTTGGCCTTAGTCTTTCTCAGAATTAATTTAACTATTACTCTACTTTAAGTCCAATTTACTCCACTTTATTCCAATTTAATTATTATCTCTTACAGCAAATAAAATTAAATTTAGTACCAAAAGATTTAGTAGTATCATAGTGAGTATTTTCTATACAGCCAAATGTGTCTGTAATGACACAAGTAATCATGTTTCTGAAGGACTTGAACCCATATCCTCCAGACTCAAGCTTCAACCTCTAGATATTACACTCTGTTACTTTGTTTCTTGTCATGTATAGTTAATTTTTGTAGTACCACTTATTCTCTACTCTCAGAAGTAATCAATGTATATTTAAAAATGGATAATGTTCATACTGTAGTGGTGGGTAGAATTTTCTAAGTCTAAAATTTTCCTACAGCAATAATTACTTTGCCTTTCTTTAGACCCTCACTTTAGATTTTATGTTTTGCTTAAAATGATGCCAAATGAATTGAAGGAGTTTCCTCTCTGGGAGACCAGGAAAGAATACAATCCATGATAAATATTTAATATGTTATTTGCTACTCTTACTTCTGCCACCAGTAAAAGTTAGTATAATAAAACTTATACATAAGCTGCTTCATGTTGATTATTTTCATCTATTAAATAGTAGGTAATTCCTTTTGCTTACAGGGAAGAACAATTAATATGGCGATGTTTATTCGGTGCATTTTAAAAATTTCTTTTGTTTTCAAAATGATAGTGGGTTAAATATATAGGGCCATTGTGGATAAAAAAAAAAACTTCAAAATTTCTGATACATTAAAAAATTGATATGTATGTTGTAAAGATTAAAGATCTAGAGAGGTATAAAAAAGGAGAGATAATCATTAGAGTGGTGAAAAAATGATCTCAAAGAAATCTGTCTAGTTTATGAAATTCTGTAAATGGACAGATTTCATTAAAAGAGATGGGATTTTTGTTGGGGAATGTTGTTTATGTGTTTACATGTTTTGTCAGAATACCTTTGCTTCTTCAAGACTGAATTAAACTTGTCAGTATAAATCAATAATAGATGAGCCAAATAAATTATTCTTCTATTCCATGAAATTTTTTGAAAAGGCGGCAATACTATATGGACATCTGACTTTGTTTACAATATAAGTAACATTTTCAAATACAAAAGTAACAGCCTCAAAATTGTTATATCTAAATAATAATAATTATAATAATAGTAAAAAACTTGGAAATATAATGATTCCTAAATAGCATTGTTCTAGACTAAAATGAATTAATGAATCAACCCACAAATCAAACAATGTATTTAGATATTTCTATTTGAATTCATACTGAATATAGGGAGTTGGGATACCATGATTTTGGAATAGAGAAAAACCATCATTATTTATCAGTCATTACAATGACATTTTTCTACTTGAAAAGAACAAATGTAAAATAAATCTTCTCTTGTTAAAGGACTGCTGAATTCCTAGCTCTTCTGGTTCATCAATGAACTAGGGGCTCTTTGCCACATCTCATTTCAAATATCATAGTACCAGTCTACAAGCAGGATCTCCCCTGCCCATCCCCTTACCTTGTCTCTGCTGGGTTGCTTAGAACCAAAAATAGTCACTGGGCATGTTCCATTGAATAGAGGGTATAAGGCTCTCTTTACAATAGCAATATGAATAACAGCAGCAGCAACTGTAGTAGAATACTTTCTTCTGTTTAGTAGAAATAGCTTTAAAAATTTTTCAAATAAAAAAATATAACATATATTGGATGACTATTTCTCAAGATTTCCAGAGAAAAGAAATACATAAAATCTTGAGGATTGGATTTTTAAAAAATTTATTGTTTTCTAGAAGTTCCTGTTTGCCCTTGGTTCTTAAAGAAGACCATGACACCATCGAGAGGCTGCCTTCATGTGCTAGTGAGTTGGATTTAAGTGAAGGAGGGCTGGGCAAGGTCACCTGCCTCCTTTCCCTTCAGCACTATCTGAGTCCAGTAGCCAGATATAGATCAGCCCAGACAACTGGAGGTGACCCGGAATGCAGCCTGAGATCTTGGATGTTTTAAGCTAAGGTTTTTAAAGAGCTTCATTGGACTAAGACAGCAGCACCCTGAGTGTGTCTGGGGTAGTGACACTTTCGCTCCTCAGACTCTAGCCCCAGGACAGTCGCTAATCTGCACAGCAGGGCTCTTTGCAGGGCACTTTCACAGCTTGGCCTGTGCTACCCAGGCCTGAGTAACTTCCGGTGCAGAGTTTTTCCCAGAGCACTTCTGCAGCTCGGCTGCTCTTTATAGCCTGTTGGCAGGACAGCTCCTGTCCATATCCCTGCTCTGCAGAGGAAGCTGGTAACTGCCTTGCCCTGAAAGCAGACCCTAAGGGCTTTAAAAAAAAAATGAGTAAAAAAGCCAAATGATTGCTTCTATATAGAAAGAGAGCAGGTTTTCAACTCCAAGGAGACTAATAGCAGACAGTCTCCAGACAAAACCCCAAAGGGGGATTTAACTAGATCCCCATCACTCAAGGCTCTCCTAGAAGAAACTATAAAAAAATTTAAAAGAGAACTAGAAGTAAATGGGGAAAGGAAAGAGAAGCTATGCAAGAGCAACAACTTCCTGAAATGTGAATTGGAAAAGATAAAGAAGTCCCAGAAAGTGCAGGGAAACAGAATTTGTGAACTGGAAAAGGTAAAGAACTCCCAGGAAAGTAGGATTTGCGAATTGGAAAAGATAAAGAACTCCCAAGAAAGTAGGATTTGCAAATTGTTAAAAGAAAATAACACAGTAAAAAAAAAAAAATTAGTGAAATGGAAAAAAATTCCATAGAACAAAATAATTCATTTAAAACCTCAATTGGACATATATAAAAAGAAGTAAAAAAAAAGCTAATGAAGAAAATAACTCATTAAAAATCAGAACAGAATAGAAATGAATGATTCAGTAAGACATTAAGAATCAGTCAAGCAAAACCAAAAAAAAAAAAATGAAAAATTAGAAAAAATATTAAATATCTACTTGGAAAAACAGCAGACCTGGAAAATAGATCTAAGAGAGGTTATCTGAGGATTATTGGACTTCCTGAATATTATAATGAAAAAAGAGCTAGATATTATTTCACAGGAAATCATCAAATAGAACTGCCCTGATGTAATAGAATCAGAAGTTAAATAGGCATTGAAAGAATTCATCGAACACCTTCTGAAGAAGACCCTAAAATAAAAATTCCAAGGAATATTATGTCTAAATTTCAGAACTATCAGACTAAGGAAAAATATTACAAGCACCCAGAAAAAAAATAACAATTCAAATACCAAGGAACCACAATAAGGATCACTCAAGATCTAGCTGCTTTCACATTAAAAGATCAAAGGGCCTGGCATCTGATATTCCGAAAAGCAAAATAACTTGGAATGCAGCCAAGAATAAACTATCCAGCTAAGCTGAGCATTTTCTTCCAGGGAAGAAGATGGACATTTAATGAAACAGATGAATTCCTTTTGTTTCTAAGGAAAAAAATAGAACTAAACAAAAAATTTGATTTCCAACCATAGGACTCAAGAAAAGCAGAAAAAAGGTAAAAAGAACTCTTGAGAATGGTATTTCTGTTATGGATATACATAAAGAGTCCATGTATAACTTGATTTTACTGATATAACATAAAAAAGAGTACAAGAAATAGAAAGGGGATAATATCCGAAAAAGGGAAAAGGGGACATAAAAAGAGGGAAACTACATCCCACAAAAAAGTAAAGGAAACCTATCATATCTGAGGGAATTTGGAGAGGGGGAGGAACATTGTGTGAATCTTACTTTCATCAGAGTTGGCTCAAAGAGAAAATAATTGACATATTTGGTTTACACAGAAACTTCTCTCGGCTCATTAAAAAGTGGGAGAGGAAAAGAGGAAAAGACTAATAAGGGAAAGGTATAAGAAAGGGGAAGGGATTCAAAAGTCATGGGAGGGATCCTAAAGAGGTAGAGCTGTGTGATGCAAGTGGTACCCATAAGTTTTATACTGGGAAAGGGAGTAAAGGGGGACAAGAAAAAGAAAAGCATAATCTGATTATAATAAGATGGCAGAAAATACAGAATTAGTCATTTTAATCATAAATGTGAATGGTATGAACTCTCCCATAAAGTAGAGGTGGGTAGCAGACTGGATCAAAAATCAGAACCTTATAATATGGTATTTACAGGAAACACATTTTGGGTGATACATACAGAGTAAAGGTAAAAGGCTGGAGCAGAATCCATTATGTTTCAGGTGAATTAAAAAAAAGCAGGGGCATGCACCCTTATCTCAGATCAAGCAAAACCAAAAAATGATCTAATTAAAAGAGATAAGGAAAGAAACTATATCTTGTTAAATGGTAGCTTAGACAATGAAGTAATATCAATACTAAACATTTATGCACCAAGTGGTATATCATCTAACTTCCTAAAGGAGAAGTTAAGAGAGTTGTAAGAAGAAATAGATAGATAGCAAAACTATAATAGTGGGAGATCTCAACCTTGTACTTTCAGAATTAGATAAATCAAACCACAAAAAAAAAAAGAAGAAGAAAGAGTGGATGCCCATCAATTGGAGAATGGCTGAATAAATTGTGGTATATGAATATTATGGAATATTATTGTTCAGTAAGAAATGACCAACAGGATGATTTCAGAAAGGCCTGGAGAGACTTACATGAACTGATGCTTAGTGAAATGATCAGTACCAGGAGATCATTATATACTTCAACAACAATGCTATATGATGATCATTTTTGATGGACATGGTCCTCTTCAACAATGAGATAAACCAAATCAGTTCCAATAGAGCAGTAATGAATTGAACCAGCTACACTCAGTGAAAGAACTTTGGGAAATGAGCATGAACCACTACATAGAATTCCCAATCCCTCTATTTTTGTCGGCCTGCATTTTTGATTTTCTTCACAGGTTAATTGTACGCTATTTCAAATTGAATTGTACACTATTTCAAAGTCTGAAGTCTGAAAAAAGAATTTTTGTACAGCAAAATAACTGTATGGATATGTAAACATATATTGGTCAACCTGCCATCTGGGAGAGGGGATGGGGGGGAAGGAGGGGAAAAATTGGAACAAAAGATTTTGCATTTGTCAATGCTGATTACCTATGCATATATCTTGTAAATAAAAAGCTATAATAATAATAAAAAGAAATAACACTCCTAAGTATCTCAAAAGAGATTGTAAAAAGGAAAAACAAAAAAACTTATATGTACAAAAACATTTATAGAAACTCTTTTCTGGTGGCAAAGAATTGGAAATTGATGGGATGTCCATAAATTCAGGAATGACCAAACAAATTCATAATTGACCAAATAAATAGGAGTATGTGATTATGATGGAATATTATTTTATTATAAAAGGTGATGAGCAAGGAGCAACTGGATGGCACACTGGATAGATCACAGGCCTTGGAGTCAGGAGGACCTGAATTCAAATGTGGCCTCAGATACTTAACATTTCCTAGCTTTGTGACACTGGGCAAGTCACTTAACCTGAATTGCTTCACAAAAAAGCAAAAGACAAAAAAAAAAAAAAAACATAGAAGAGATGTGAAAGATGTTCTCAGAAAAACCTGAAAATACTTACATAAGCTGGTACAAAGGTAAGTGAACTGTCAAAATTGTAAGATGATCAACTATGAATGACAGCTATTTTCAGAACACAATGAACCAAGAGAATTCTGAAGGATTTATGATGAAATGCTATCCATCTCCAGAAAAAGAACTGAGTTTCTGAAAACAGATTTTAAAATTTTCTTTGTTCCTTTATTTTTGAGATTTTTTGTCTGTTTTCTTTCACAGCAGAATTAATATGGAAATGTTTTGCATGACTACATATGTATAATCTATATACAGTTGTTTGCCTTCTCATTGAAGGGGTTGAGGTGGGGAAAGGCATATGGGAGAGAACTTGGAATTCAAAGTTTTAAAAACAAATGTTAAAGTTGCTTTTATGTGTAACTGAGGAAAAAATAAAATCCTAAGAATTTTGTTTAAAAAATAATTACTTTTCCTTGGGAGGAGCATCTTGTTCCCTGAAATAGAATCCAAAGAAAGCTGCAGATGGAAAGTGTCACAGAGATTATCATTCTCACAGGCTTTGAATTGGAAATTGAAATAGGTTTTTATCCTTCCTTAGTAATTTCATGTACTCACTCCAACAAGGAAAAGTTATTGAATCATCCATCCCTTTCCCAATATTTACAAGTAGTCTTAGACAAATCACTTTAGTTCCCTGAGGCTTGGTATCCTCATCTCTAAAATGAAGAGATAAGAATAGATAATTTCAAAGTTTTCATGTCACTCTAAAGTTACATGATTTGATAAAGAATACTCAGTAATTAAAATATATGCTTTATTTGATTCTTCATTAATAACATCTTCATTATTATTTAAATGTTGGACTTCATTTCACATTTACTATTCCAAAGACCCAATCAGAATATTGTACAGCTTTATTTTATTTAGATGAATGGCTGATATTAATTACATTAAAAATCTTTCTCAATCATGAAATCATTACTACTTTGAACTAGGTCATATACGTTTTAATGATTTTCTTAATATTTTCCAAACAGTGACCTTTAAAGTTCCAATTACAGCACCTTTATAAAATGACATTTAAAAATTCCTGAAGATAAGGATATATATAAGGTAAATACTGGGAAGTTGATACCTGAAGTAGCAAGTCTAGAAGAATATTAGTTTTTGAAAGTTCAAACTCATTTCACAAGATGTTGAGAGAATATGTTCAACTGTCAATACATTGCTCTTCCTATAAGTAGAGAGAAAAAGAAATTATTGATATTATGGCAATACTTTCTCAATGACCCATATTAATTTTTAGATGATCAAAACACTTTGAGGGAAAAATGAATCCAGTTTCAAAGGAGTGTTTGTGTGTATTATATATCATATACATGCACAAACATATTGTATATAAGCATGCTTTATGGATTTTACATATATATATATATGACTAAATTTGGATATATTATTTAAAAATTAAAATTTCAAAGGTAGTTGCTTTTTTAAAATATTTTTTTGTCTCAGATGCTAATTAGGATGGAACATGGCATTATCACCTTATTTGTTATCAAATGCTAGAGTGGAATAAGGATACACCCTGGGGACAAGCATCATTATTTACACTCCTTGGAGGTAGTAGTCATGACACTAAGGAAAAAGAGAAATGTCAGTGCTATTACTTAACCTTTGTGTGTGTTGGCTCATCAGGCACAATCAATCTGCTCAGTGAGCTTATGTCAATAACTACAATGTAATAGAAACAATGCTGGAAGTATAACTCCCTCTCCCCTTCCTACCTGAAACTTCTAATAAAACTAATAATAATCATAACTAATAATAACTATAACTAATAAACATATATATATATATATATATATATACACACATATAGCTAATGACTCTTGGATCCTATATGTTTGGACATTATTTCCATCAGTACAAATAGAATCAATTCCCTGACTAATCAATCATATGCAGTTCCTGTTAACCATATATAGAGTATATAAACAATGCAATAGATGTCTTCCTTTGATTCTTTAACATGAGTGCATAACAGCAATCGAACTGAGCATTTTTATTTTTTACTCTAAATAAATGGCTGAATGACTCATCTGTTATTTCACATACAGATTAAACATTGATTTTATCTTTTTCATGTAACCTTATTATAGTTCATATAATATTATTGGGCAGAGTCTGAGAAGATAGCAGAGTAGGTCAGAAAACTTTTAGCTCTCCAAATTTCTTCCCAGAAAAAGTCAAAATTAACTCAAAAGGAATGTACTTTTTTATCAATAAACAAAAGTCAAGGTAAAGCAGCTGCTATCTTAAGACAAACCAAGAAGACCCCAGAAAAGACTCAACTTCCAAGCCAAGGTTTGGCTGGAGCGAAGTGCAAACACCTCCAGGTCAGGTCTGCAGAATCCACAAATAACAAGTCCTGAGCTAAGGTGGGAGTTGTAAGGTGCCCTCAGCCTTAGGCAGTAAGAGGATTTGACTAATTAGTAAAAGACTGAAGGACTTTCCATTGTTGAGGGATGTGAAGCACAAATGTGCTATTGCCTCTGTCAGAGACAAGGAGCTAGCACACATCTGAAGAGTGCAGTAGCAGGGAGTAGGGACTCTGCTAACTGTGGTTTCAGTTCAAAGGAAAAAACAACTGTGGTTTGCAGTTACCAGAGGGACCACAAAAAGTAAGATCATTTGTGGGACAGAATAATCTGGGTCTCTAGCCCAGATTTAGGAATAAAGAAACCACTTAATTTCTTCCTAGAAGAACTTATAAAAGGACTTTAAAATCAAATAAATGACATATAAAGAAAATTAGAAAAGACCCTATAAAAACAATCTACATAAATCAAAAATATTATGAAAAGAAAGTCAAACAACTTGAAATAGAAAACTGAACCAAAATCTTCTAGCCTTAGGATTATAGATTTATATATTGTTTTCAATCTCTTTAATAGTACTTATTTTTTCCAATTATAAGATTTCAACATTATTTTTATAAAATTTTGATTTTGATTTTTCCCCATCCTCACTCTCAAATCTCCCCCTCTGCAAGGTGGCAAGCAATGTAATGTTATGTACATATAATAAAATTAAACATATTTCTATTTTAGTAATGTTGTAAAGGAAGAATCACAACAAAGGGAAAAAACTAAGAGAAAAAAAGGTGAAAATACTATCCTTTGATCTACATTCAGACTCCATAATTCATTCACTTAATATAGAAGGCATCTTCTATGACTGCCTTTTTGTAACTGAGTTAGGTAATTGTATTGCTGTGAAAAGCTAAATATGTTAAAATTGATTGCTACACAAAGTTACTATCACTGTATTCAATGTTCTCTTGCTTCTGCTCACTTCACTCTGAATCAAGTTTTCCAGGGGTTTTTTTCTGACATCTACCTGCTCATCATTTCTTATTGAACAAGAGTAATCCATTACATCTATATAACACAATTTGTTCAGCTATTTATTCAATTTCTAATTCTATGCCAATACAAAAAGAGCTGCTATAAATATTTTTGTATATTTGGGTCCTTTTCCCTTTTATATGTTCTCCTTGGGATACAGACTTAGTAATATTATTGCTGAATCAAAGGGTATGCACAGATTTACTACCCTTTGGGCATAATTTCAAAGTGCTCTTCAGAAGAGCTGTTTCAGTTTACAACTCTACCAGTGATGCAATAATGTTCCAATTTTCCCACATGCTCATCAAAATTTATCATTATATTTTTCTGTTATATATGTGTAATGATACCTCAAAGTTGTTTTAATTTTTATTTCTTTAATCAATAGTAAGCTAGCATTTTTTAACTTTGTTTAAATTTATTTATTTATTTAAATGCATATTGCTTTATGAAGCATGTTGAGAAAGAAACATCAGAGCAAAAGGGAAAAACCATGGGAGAGAAAAAAAACAACAACAAAAAGTGAATAGAGCATGTGTTGATTTACATTCTTTTTTGGATTGAGATGGCATTTTCTGTCCAGTGTCTATTCACATTACATTGCATTACTGAACTACTGAAAAGTACCAAGTTGTTCACAGTTGATCATCTCACATTCTTCCTGTTACTATGTATAATGGACTTCTGCTCCTGCTTGTTTCACTCAGCATCAGTTTGTCTAAATCTTTCCAGGCCTTTCTAAAATCAGCTTGTTCATCATTTTTTACAGAACAATTCTATTCCATTATCTTCATATATCACAACTTATTCAACCATTACCCAGCTGATGGGCATCTACTCATTTGCCAATTTTTGCTGCCACAAAACGAGCTGCTACAAACATTTTTTGCACATGTGGGTCCTTTTCCCTTTGTTGTGATATACTTGGGATACAGACATAGGAGTGGCACTGCTAGATCAAAGCATATATACAGTTTTATAGTTCTTTGGACATAGTTTGAGATTGCTCTCCAGAATGGTTTCATTATTGAACAACTCCACTAACAATGCATTACTGTTCCAGTTTTCCCACATCCCCCACCGATATTTGTCATTATTTTTGCCTCTCATCTTAGCCAATCTGAGAAATGTGACATGATACTCTCAGTTGTTTTAATTAGCATTTGGCTAATCAATAATGCTATAGAGCATTTTTTCATATGATTAGAGAGATGCTTTTAATTTTGTCATTTGAAAACTGTCTGTTCATATTCTTTGAAGATTTATCAATTGGGGAATGACTTTCATTCTTAGAAATTTGACACAGTTTTTCATGTATTGTAAAAATGAGACTTTTATCAGAAATATTGGCTATAAAGATTTTTTCCAATCTTTATATTTTCCTTTAAATATTATTTCTATTGGTTTTGTTGGGATGGCACTGAACAAATAGATTAATTTAGACATAATTATCATTTTTATTATATTAGCTCAGCCTACCCATAAGCAATTTATATTTTTCAAATGTTTATATCTGATTTTATTTATGTGAGAACTGTTTTGTAACTGTGTTCATATAGTTCTTGGGTTTGTCTTGGCAGGTAAACACCAAATATTTTATTTTATCTACAGTTATTTTAAATGAAATGTTTCTATCTCTTGTTGATGGGTTTTGTCAGCAATATATAGACATGCTGATGATTTATGTGAGTTTAATTTCTATCCTGAAACTTTGCTAAACATGTGAATTGTTTCCAATATGTTTTTGGATGATTTGCTATGATTTTTTATGTATATCATCTGCAAAGAGTGATAGTTTTATTTCCTTATAGCCCATTTTAATTCCTTTAATTTCTTTCTCTTTTTTATTGCTAAAGCCAACACTTGTAGAATAATGTTCAATAATAGAGGTGATAATGGACATTCTTGTTTCACCCTCATCTTACTGGGAATGTGTCCAGCTTTTCTCCCTTATAAATAATGCTTGCTATAGGTTTTAAATAGATATTATTTTAAGGAAAGCTTCTTTTAACTCTCTGTTCTCTCGTGTTTTTAATAGAAGAGGTTTTGTATTTTGTCAAAAGCTTTTTCTGCATCTATTGAGATAATCATATGATTTCCATTAGTTTTGTTGTTATGATTGATTATTGTAATATTTTTCCTGATATTGAACCAGCCCTTCTTGTTTTAGAAAAATCCAACTAAGTCATAGTGTATTATCCTGCTGATAAGTTTCTGTAATTTCTTGATTATTGATTTCAATTCTTTTTTTTTTTCCTGAGGCAATTGGGATTAAGTGACTTGCCCAAGATCACACAGCTAGGAAGTGTTAACTTAACTATCTGAGACCAGACTTGAACTCAGGTCCTCCTGACTTCAGGGCTAGTGCTCTATCCATTGAGCCACCTAGTTGCCCCAAGTTTCTGTAATTTCTTTTCAAATATTTTATTTAAATTTTTGCATCAATATTCATTAAAGAGATTGTCTAGATTTTTTTCTCTGTTTTGGATTTTCCCGGTTTAAGTATCAGCATCATATTTGTGTGATAGAAGGAATTTGTCAGGACTCCTTCTTGACCTATTTTTCTACATATTACATAGTACTGCTATCAATTGTTCTTTAAGTGTTTGGAAGAATTCACTTGTGAATCCATCCTTACCTGGAGATTTTTTCTTTGGGAGTTCATCGGTGGTTTGTTCAATTTCTTTTTCTATATAATGGAACTATTTAAGTAAATTATTTTCTTTTCCTTTAATCTGGGCAATTTATGTTTTAAATATGCTAATATATTTAAATTAATACAATTAATATAATTAGATATGATATATAATTATAACAAAAAATATGATATAATAAACTAATATATTAAATATTCATCAATTTCAGTTAGATTGTCAGATTTCCTGCCACACAGTTGGGTAAAATAGCTCCTAATTCTTCCTTTAATTTTTTTTCATTGGTGGTAGGTACAATCTTTTCATTTTTGATGCTGGTGATTTTTTTTCCTTTCCTTTTTTCCCCAATTAAATTAATCAAAGATTTATCTATTTTGTTGGTTTTTTTCTTGGAACCAATTCTTAATTTTATTAATTAATTCAATAGTTTTGTTAATCTCTCCTTTGAATTTCAAAATTTCCAACTTGATATTTAATTAGGGATTTTTGATTTGTTCCTTTTCTATCATTTTTAGTTCCTTGCCCAATTCATTGATCTCCTCTTCCCTATTTTTGTTCATGTAGCTGTTTAGAAATATACAATTTCCCTTAAGAACATCTTTGGCTGTGTGGCATAGGTTTTATCATGTTGTCTCATTGTTGTACTTGTCTTGGATGACATTAGGGATTGTTTCTGTGATTTGTTGTTTGACACACTCATCTTTTATAAATAGATTAATTTTCAATGGATTTTAATCAATCTATTCCTGGCCCTTTATTGAACATAATTTTATTGCACTGCGGTCTGAAAAGGAAGTATTTACTGTTTTTGTCTTTCTGCATTTTATTGTGAAGCTTTTATGCCCTAATACATGATCAATTTTTGTGTAGGTGCCATGTGTAGCTAAGAAAAAGGTGTTTTCCTTTCTGTTCCTATTCAGTGTTATGGAGAGCTCTATCATATCTAGGATTTCTAGAAATCTATTAACCTCCTTACTCTTTCTTTGTAATGTTCTGGCTACCTTTCTGGAGGTCTTGGAACCAGCCTTGTTTTCAGCAGAATAATTATCACAAAAATAACCAGGGATAAAGTCCAAAAGTCTTTATTGTCTCCTTTACAGTCTTTCTCCTTGCCTGAGGCTTGACAAACTTTCTGGAGGGACTTCAGACAGCCATGGTCTCAGGGAAGAAATGAAGGAGGTTAGGCCAGCCACCACGATGGTGGGAGATGGAATGTCCCAAAGTGCAAGAAGCAGGAGAAACACCATGAGGCTGATCAAAGATGGAATGTCTCTCTCTCTCTTTAAGTCTCTCTCTGACTATTTGTCTCCAATTTATATGCTCTATTATAATCACATCATTACATTTTCTGAGCATAAACTAATAATTATAATACTAGGGAACCATTATTTGTTGTAAGATTAAATCAATTATACTGAACTATAGAACTCACATGTTAAACTAGATAACCATTGTCGTATCAATTCCACTGAGTTAATACCTTGTTGTAGGATTAAAGCAATCATACAGAGTTCCTGCCCTTTTCATCTCCTGGTTCCTTTTGTTTTAGAACATAAATGTCACACCCTCCCTGACTTCTCAAGGAGGTGAGAACCCCCAAAGAAGGTGATCATGCCTTTCCTGACCTCTCAGAAAGGGGGGTGAAAACACCAAAAAGGAGGTGATCATGCCCTCCCTGACATCTCAGGAAAGGAGATGAAATCACCAAAGGGAAATTTCAAACCAGAATCAACCCAGATTTTGTTAGCAGATTTCTGAAGAATCACACTTGAAACAGTATACATAAATCCATCAACATATTACACGAGCACATAGTAATTTAACACAAGCTAGTAGTAATGTAACAAACAACATGAATCAACAAGAAGAATTATACATGTCCATAAATCCTAGAAATAGTCCAAAATCAATCTATTGTCCATTACTTCATGTGTTAGGGAATCCAACGATTCCTGTAGATTTTGAAGTCCTGCAACAGTCTTATCATGTCTCAGGGAATCCAATGATTCCTGCTGGTTATGAAGTTCTGTAACAGTCTTATCAACAATTTTTGATGTTCATGAATCAATGCTATACACATTGGGTTAACAGTCATGTTTTTTCAGAGGCACATTTAGTCAGAAATGGAACCACCCAATGTTTCTTGAGTTTCTCTACTTTGTTTCAAGGTTGTTCTCTTTTTCTGCCTCTCTCTGATGGACAAGGCAAATAAATCTCGTTGGCACCCATCTGATTCCTTCTCCATCGGTAGAGATACAAGCAAACCCTTTCCCCCAAGCAGTTAACCTGTCTGGTCCCTTCTATTGACCACTTTCTGGGTCTCTCCACATCACCTGAAGATTATATTGGAGCTGCCCTTCTATCAGGTAAAAAAGCCTGTATTTTCCCCAGTTGTAATCCCTTTCTCTCATAGGATTGCTTCTCTGCTGATTGATCATGTCTGAATATTGAACTTCTAAAGATTGTCTGGGTGCAAACTGCTATCATGCCCCACCTGTTTTTTTGCCTCGAGCGCTGGAGCTGGGCCCCACCTCTCTTTTTCTTGTTCAATCTGCATTCTGAGGCCCAATGGAAACTTCTGTTGCATTTTTGGACATAGAATTTTGGGTCTTGTTTTCTCACCCTGTCTTCTCAAGCTATCTTTATGCCTACATTGAGCCTTCAGATGCTCTACTTTATCACATTGAAAGCATTGATGAGTCTCTCTGGAAGTCCCTTGCCAAAAGGATCCCTATCTTCCCATGTTCTGCATCATAGCCTGGATACAAAAGGCATTTGTGCCCACTGTGACACAGCATCTTATGATCTCCTCTAAAGGAATGAGTATCCTTGTGTAGTCCTTGTATAATTCTTCTCCAAACCTCATTAGCATTTTCTCTAGCAAGTTGTCTTATCATTATTCCTGTTGCTGCATTTTCACCAATAGTTCATAAGACAGCAGTCTGCAGACATCCCACAAAATCAGCAAAGGGTTCATTTGGACCTTGCTCTATTTTCGTGAAGGCTTCCCCTCTATCTTGTTTTCCTGGGAGGGTGCCCCATGCTTTGATAGCAGCAGCAGCAATTTGCTTATATGCTACTATAAGGTAATTAATCTGTAGTAAAGCATCTGCATAGTGACCTTTACCTGCTAGTTGTTCAAAAGTGACTGGTGTATTAACTCCAGTTTGCCTTTTTCTTTGGTTTTACATTCTACATAGTGAAGTATACTCTGAAAGCCACAACAAGTTTTGTCCAGGATCTAAACATGTCCTTGTTATAGATTTCCAATCACCAGGAGTTAAAATTTCATAAGCCAAATTCTGTAATAACATCTTAACATAAGACGATGTAGACCCATAAAGAGTACAACCTTTTTTCAGATATTTGATAATTTCTAGATCAAAAGGGGTGTATCTTTTCCTTTCTTGACTTGAAGAGTCAAACTCTTGAATAACAGGGTATGCTTCTATTCTTAAATCAGATATATCCTGTTCTTCTTTTTTAGCTTTAAGTAGTTTGTAATCTGTCATGGGAGTGGATAAAGGTGCTTCATGGGTGGTGCTGATTGTATCAATGCCCCTCCCCCTCCTCCTTCTCCCTCTATCCATGAAGGGTTAATTGAGGGGGGAGGGTCAAGGGATGGGGAATGCCCTAATGGCTCCCACTGTGAAGTACCACATTCCTTAATTTCATCAGCATTGTACTTAACTCCTTTCTCGTCTAATTTGCCATGATTTTCAACTGTTTTATCATTATCCCCCTCCTGTTTTTTCTACTTTTTCCTTATTCTAATACTTATGTAATTCCTTAAAACCAATTGTATTAAATTATCTGTATAGAATGTTTTTTTAGGAATTGAATCAGGACCATTTACACTGTAATATTCTATTAGTTGCTCTCCTACTAATTTCCATTTATCTGCCTCTAATTCTTCTTCCTTGGAGAACCAAGGGGACATTCATTCTAATGTTTCTAAGAGTCCACCATCTGCTCCCAAGTTTTTTATTAGCTTAACTATGCACTCTACACATTTCCCTTGGGGTAGGGCAGGTTCTTTTCTAAGCATTTGTCCCATTTCAGATGAAACACTAGGTTAGCCCTTACTAAAGGTTTCTCCTAATCTATTTTTGTACTCACTCTATTTCCCTATCAGGGATGTAGGTGTTTAGTCCATGTTCAGGTGCCAAAATATAATGTTCTGATTAGCTTTCTGGACCAGCTTTGTTTTTAACAGAATAATCATCACGAGAATCATCAGGGATAAAGTCCAAAAGTCTTTATTGTTTCCTTCACAGTCTGTCTTCTTCACGTAGGGCTTGACTAGCTTTCTGGAGGCCCTCTGAAATGAGTCTTGGTTTCAGTGCAGGAAATGCAGGAGGACAAACCAGCCACCGTAATGGTGGGAGATGGAATGTCCCAAAGTGCAGAAGGCAGAAGAGCCACCACAATGATCTCAATCTTGAAGTCTCTCTCTGGCTGAGTTTGTCTCCAGTTTATATGCTCTATTACAATTACATCATTACAATATACTGAGTATAAACCAATCACTATATCACTAGGGAACCATTATTTGTTGTCAGATTTAATTGATCATACTGAACTAGAGAACTCACATGCTTAAACTAAATAACCATTGTTTTATCAATTCCACTGAGTTAACACCCTATTGTAGGATTAAAACAGTCACACAGATTAACTGCCCTTTACATTTCTTGTTTATTTTTGTGGTTAGAATTGTCAGATTCTGAGAGGGGAAGGCTGAAGCCCTCTACTAGTATAGTTCCTGTAAATCTTCTCTAGGAATCTGGTTGGTCTATCACTTGGTGCATTCATGTAGACCAAATAATTTTTAACTTGTCTCTTCTGGATCTATTTTCCTAGTTGTCTGTTTTTCTAATAAGATATTTTACATTTTCTTCCATTTTTTTCATTCTTTTTACATTGTTTGATTGTTTGATTATTCATGCCTCATGTGTGATTTTCTTCAGTTAGCTTTTGTATCCCTTTGTCCAATTCTACTTTTGAAAGTGTTTTCTTTGGTGATTTTTTTTTTTTTTTTGCATTTTGTCAATTGTATTTTTTAAAGGAATTGCTTTCCTTTTCCAAGCTGTTGAATCTCTCTTGCATATCATTCATTTCTTTTATAATTTGTCTTCTACCTCTCTTATTTCTCTTTTAAAGTCTTTTTTGAACACTTCCAAATAACTTTTTTGGACTTAAGACCAATTCATATCATTCTTTGAGATTTCCTCTGTGGACATTTTGTCATAATCTGAGTTGGTGTTTTTGTCTTCCCTGTCACCATAGTAGTTTTCCATAGTAAAGGACCTTTTCTGTTTCTTGTTCATTTTCTTTCCTTTTTTTTTTTTTTTTTTTTGTTATTTTTTCTTTTGCTTTTATGATTGAGTTCTGCTCCTGGGATAAAAAAAGTCTCTGTCCCAAGCTTCCTGTGCAGCTCTGAAACTTGGCTTTAAGCTCAGGGATCCCTTGTGTTTGCAGAAGGTAGATTTGTCTGCTCTTTTCAGGAAACAATCAGGTTTCCCAGAGTTTGTCTTCTGGGCTAGGACTGAAGGATGCCCCACTGATCTGCTCCTGAGCCAGGACCACGGGTTTCATTTGCTGATTTGCTGGGATTAAATACTTGTCACCATCTTTTCAAGAGTCTCTCTGAAGTGGGTTTAGCACCCTTTTCACCCCAGTGAGAGTAACCTTTCTTGCAGTTTTTCCAATCTATTTTGAACTGGAGAGTGATTTCATTCCATCAGACTCCATTCAAAGGCTCAGTTTCATGTGGTTTTTGAAGAAAACTAGAAGGGCTTGAGCAGCTCTGGCTTTCACTCTGCCATCTTAGCTCCACCCATTTTTTCATACAAAGAAAGATATACAGAGATAGTTAGATTGAGAGATAGCTTTAATTTCTTCATCTGAAAACTACTTGTTCATATTCTTTTCACTATGTATCAGTTGGGGAATGACTTGTATTCTTATAAATTTGATTAATTTTTCTATTTATTTTATCAGAAACATTGGCTTTAAACATTCTTTCCCAGCTTTCTGCTTCTCTTATAATCTTGATTACATTGGTTTTGTGCAAAAGACATTACTTTATTCAAAATTATCTATTTTGCATTTTATAATGTTTTCTTTCTCCTGTTTGGTAATAAATTCTTCCCTTCTCCATAGATCTGACAAGTAGACTATTCCTTGCTCTCCCAATTTGCTTGTAATATCACCTTTTATGTCTAAATCATATACCTATTTCAAACTTATCTTGGTATAGGGTGTGTGATATTGGTCCATGCCTAGTCTGCCATATTACTTTTCAGTTTTTCCAGCTGCTTTTGTCAAATAGTTCAATCTGAATTCAGAAGCTAATCTTTCACTTTATCAAACATTAAATTAGTATAATCATTGACTTTTCTATTTTATGTACTTACCTTATTCTTCTAATCCATAACTCTACGTCTTAGCCTGTACAACCAAGTTTTGATTATTGCCACGTTACAATACAGATTTAGATCTAATTTAGCCAGGTACCCTTCCTTGGTATTTCCCTCCTTCCCCCACTAATTTTCTTGGTATTCTTGACCTTTTGTTCTTCCAAATCAATTTTGTTATTTTTTTCTAGCTATTTAAACTAATTTTGTGGTAATTTTTTGGTATGGGCACTGAATATGTAAATTAATTTAGGTAGAACTGTCATATTTATTATATTAGGATCCATGAGCAACATATATTTTTCCAATTATTTAAATCTGACTTTTTTGTGTGAAAAGTGTTTTATAATGATGTTGCTATACTTCCTGGAATTGTCTTGGCAGGTAGACTCACAAACATAGATATTTTGTTGTCTACAGTTATTTTAAATGAAATTTTTCTTTCTATCTCTTGCTACTGGACTTTATTAGTAATATATAGAAATTAGGATAATTTTAGGTGGGTTTATTTTATAAATTGCAACTTAGCTAAAAGTGTTGATTATTTAAAATAATTTTTAGTTGATTTTCTAGGATTCTCTAAGTATACCATAATATCATCTGGAAAAAGTGATAGCTTTATATTTTCATTGCCTATTCTAATTTCTTCAATTTTTTTCTTCTCTTAACTGCTAAAGCTAACATTATTGGTAGTGTATTTATAAGAGTGGTAATAATGGACATCCTTGTTTCACTCAAATCTTATAAGAAAGACGTTTAGCTTATCCTTGTGACAAATAGTGTCTTTAAATTGTTTTATATATGTACTCTTCAACATTTTAAGAAAATTTAATCTATTCTATTGCTCTTCAATATTTTTAATATAAATGTATTTTATCATAAGTTTTCTCTGCATCTATTGAGATGATCATATTATTTCTATTTGCTTTGTTATTGATATGGTTCATTGTAATGATAGTTGTACTAATACTGAACTAATCGTACATTCCTGGTATAAATTCCCTTGGTGATAGTATATTTTCTGAGTGATAAATTGCTGCAATCTTTTTGCTAAAACTTTATTTAAAACGTTCGCATCATACTCAGTAGGGAAATTGGTATATAATTCTCTTTCTTTGTTTTGATTTTCCTGGTTTAGGTATCAACCACACATCTGTATCATTAAAAAAATTGACAGTATTTTCCCAAATAGTGTGTATATATAATATTGGAATTAACAGTTCTTTAAATGGTTGGCAGAATTTACTAGTAAATCCATCTGTCCCTGAAGTTTTTTCCCCCCCTCAGGGAGTTGATTTTTCTATTTCTTTTTCTAAAATGGGTCTATTTAAGTATTTTATTTCTCTTTCTGTTAATCTGAGCCATCTATATTTTTGTAAATTATCATCTATTTCATTTAGATTAGCACATTTATTGATATATAGTTAGATAAAATGTTCCAAATTGTTGTTTTAGTTCCCTTTTCATTGGTGGTGGATTCACCACTTACATTTTTTATTCTTTTAATTTGGTTTGTTACTTTAAAAAAACCAATTCAATAAAATGTTTATATATTTTAATTTTTTTCATAAATTCAGTCTTAGTTTTATTTATTAGTCCAATAGTTTTCCCTAGGGTCCTTTATTGCTCTTTTCTAGCTTTTAAAAATTATATTCTGAAATTTATTGATCTTTTTTCATTACTTCATTCATTTAAGCATTTAGAGATATAAGATTTACCCTGAGAACTGCTTTGACACCATCCCATATGTTTTGGTATGTTTTCTAATTATTGTTATTGTCTTGGATGAATTATTGTTTTTTTAATAATTTATTGTTTAATCCACTCATTCTTTAGAATTAGATTAATTTCCAATTAATTTTGTTCTATTTTTCCAAAGCTTTTGGTTATTCATAATTTCATATCACAATCTGAAAAACCTACATATAACATTTCTGTCTTTCTGTATTTGATTGTGAGATTTTTATGCCCTAATTTATGGTCAGTTTTTATGTAGGTGCTATGTACCACTGAGAAAAAAGGAATGTTCCTTTCTACTCCTTTCATTTTGCTCCTGAGGTCTATCATATCTAACTTTTCCAAAAATCTATTAATCTCCTTAGATTCTATCTTGTTTAATTTGTGGTTGGATTTATCTAGTTCTTAGTAATGGACATTAATCTCCTAAGAGTAAAAATTTTCATGTTTTTTTCTTCTTGTAACTAACTTCTCTAATAATTCAAAAAGTATAATGTCTGGGCTAACTGTAGAGGGCCTCAGGATTAGTCAGACTCAGGATCAGTCAAAGTCCTTGGTTTTTAGGAGGAGAAGTGAAGGACTCAGGAAAGCTGCCATGTGGCACAATTGTGAGGAGAACCATCACATCACCATATCATATAGAACCATTATCTCACATTAAATAGGTAATTAGCCTTAAGTACTCTGCTGTCTTAAATTCAAATACATCTTTTCAGAGTTCCAGTCCTCTACAAAAAGGTATATCATTTATTGCATATATGTTTAATATTGATGTTACTTCATCATCTGGGTACCCTTTAGCAAGTTTCCTTCCTTATCTCTTTTAATTAGATTTTTTTCTTTTGATTTTTCTTTTGCTTCTTTTTCTTTTGCTAATAGCAGGTTTTCTACTCAGAGATTTTTTTTTATTAACTTCAGCTGAGGCATATTATATTCTGCTCCAGCCTTTTGCTATATTATGTGATCATCTCGTGTCAAATGAATTTCTTGTGAATAATATATTGAAAGATTCTTGTTTTTAATACACTCTGATACCCTCTTCTGTTTTATGGGAGAGTTTATCCCATTCATATTCAGTTATGATTAATAATTGTCCATTTCATTCCATCCTATTTTCCCACTTTATTATACTATTATCTCTTTTCACTCTTTCTTTATTTCCCAGTATTTTGTTTCTCACCACTGCCTCTCCCTTATCACATCCTCCTCTTTTTTCTCTCTTTCCACTTCGATTTCTGCCTTGCCTTCTAACCCTTTCCTCTTTTTTCATTCCCCTTTCTCTTCCTACTTCTCTATAGGGTAAAATGACTTTCTTTTTAAAAAATATATGCAAAAATAATTTCCAACATTCATCTTTGTGTTCCAATTTTTTTCCTCCCTTGCTTTTTCCTACTCTTTTCCCTAGACAGCAAGTAATCCAATATATGTTAAATATGTGCAATTCTTCTATATATATTTCCATAAGTATCATGATGCACAAGAAATATCATATCAAAAAGAGGAAAATGAGAAAGAAAACAGAAAAGGTGAAAATACTATGTTGTGATCCACATTGAGTACTTGTAGTCCTCTTTCTGGATGCAGATGGGTCTCTCCATCACAAGTCTATTGGAATTGGCTGAATCAACCTCATTGTTCAAAAGAGCCATGTCTGAATGTAAACTGTTTGCATTTTTGTTTTTCTTCCCGGGTTATTTTTACCTTCTGAATCCAATTCTCCCTGTGCAACAAGAAAACTGTTTGGATCTGCACACATACATTTTATCTAGGATATACTAGGACATATTCAACATATATAGGACTGCTTGCCTTCTAGGGGAGTGGGTGGAGGGTGGGAGGGAAAAATCGGAACTGAAGTGAGTGCAAGGGATAATGTTGTAAAAAATTACCCTGGCATGGATTCTGTCAATAAAAAGTTACAAAAAAAAAAAAAAAAAAGAGCCATGTCCATCAGAATTGATCATTATATAATTTTTTGTTGCTGTGTACAGTGTTCCCTGTTATGGGCACAGCCTGCTAGTGGCTGCTGGGATTCTAATTCTGAGCAACAGAAGAGATCCCTTCATGTGAGAGGATGATTATGATACAAGGAGAATTAGAGGCAGTTGCCTTCTCTGACCTTTCTCCTCTTCCCTCTTGCCTCTGATTTATTTCATTCCCAATTCACAAGCAACATCTGTGTCAATAAAGGTTGATTTGAATTCCTTCAAGTGTGTTATGAATACCCACAGCTGTGGGGGCTTTCAGAGAACCACCCCACCTCTTAATGGTACAATCCCCTTTAACCCTTTACAGTTTTTCTGAGTTTTGCATTTATGTGTGGTCCTTAACAGTTCCCTTGGTTCTGCTCACCTCACTTAGCATCAATCCATGTAAGACTCTTCAGACCTTTTTGAAATCATATAGCTGATCATTTCTTATAGAAGTGTTGGAATCTTTACAAAGTGTTAAGCCATTGGAGTTGATTTAATCTTAGAAAGAGTTATTTTGGGCTAGAACTTGAACTAGGTACTAAGTATAACTGATGGAAACAATGCTTGTGTTCACACCTTTAGAGAGCTCATAAGTATCTAAGAACTCAATGGAGTTCACATGTTTGGGAGATTTCAGAGAGCATGCTGGGAGATATCTCACAATCCCACTCTCAGAAAAGTAGCATAAATACAGTTCCAGTGAGTGACTCAAGAGAGTTGTGGGAAACTTCGACTGGGGTTGGAGACAGAGCACTCTGGGAGATACAGAAGAGTACTCGCCTCAGTTGGAGATATTGAGAAGCCACGAGTTGGAGTTGAGCTGGAGGCTGAAGAAAACAGAGGCAGAAGTCAAGGACAAAGCTGCAAGAGCTCAAACAGAGAGATAGGTCTCTGAACTAACCGGGCTAATTTTGGAAGGAGAAATAAACGTTTGCATTTTTACCAGCTAGCTGCGATTTTGGAGTAATTATTTATTTCAACTGAGACTAAGGCTGCCCTCCAGGAAAACCTCCACATAGAAGAATAACATTCCATATTCATATTCCATAACTTATTCAGCATTCTCCAACTGATGGGCATCCATTCAGTTTCCAGTTCTTTGACATTACAAAAATGATTGCTACAAACATTTTTGCACATGTGGATCCTTTCCCATTTTTTATGAGCTATGGGAATACAGGCATAGTAGAGACACTGTTGGATCAAAGGATTTGTAATTTGGGCATTTTTCTGTATTGCTCCCCAGAATGGTTGGATTAGTTCACAACTCCACCAACAATGTATTAATGTCCCAGTTTTCCCACATCCCCTCTGACATTTATAATTATCTTTTCTTGTCATTTTAGCCAATATGATAGGTGTGTCAAAGTACCTCAGTGTGGTAAGATAGCTTTCTATATTCAACTGAGTATGTATGTTATATCTTCTTTGAGCCAATCTAATAACATTAAGTTAAAAGAATTCTCACTTTCATTCCTTCTTTCCTGTACTGTAATAGAGTTTTTTGTACATCTTCATGTGATGAAATTTACCTTATTTTGTCTCCCCTTTCCTCTTCTCTTAATGCAATCCTTTTTCTGCTTCTTAATTTCTTTATTATATCAACTCATCAAAGTTAATCTTTACTCACATCCTTTACCTATGTAAATCCCTTCTAACTGCTGTACTAAAGAAATAATTTCCAACTTTTAAGTATTTCATAGGATGTTATTTTTTCCTTATTTACCTTTTTATGCTTCTCTTGAGTCTTGAATTTGAAGATCAAATTTTCTGTTTAGCTCTGAACCTTTAATCAGAAATGATTGAAAGTCCACTATTTTACTGAATGACTGAAAGATTATGCTCAATTTTGCTGGGGAGTTGATTCTTTGTTATAGTCAAAACTCCTTTGCCTTTCAGAATATCATGTTCCATGTTCTATAAAACCTTAATATAGAAGCTACTAAATCCTGTATATTCCTGTAATCCTGATTGTGATTGCTCAATATTTGAATTGTTCTTTCTGGCTGCTTTCTCCACTTTGCCTGATAATTCTAGAATTTGGCTACAATATTACTTGGAGTCTTAAACTTAAGATCTCTTTGAGGATGTGTTTGATGGATTTTTCATTGACTTTTTTACCCTTGGATTCTAGAATATTAGAAGAGTTTTCCTTAATAATTTCTTGAAAGATGGTGTCCATGTTCTTTTTTCTTTTAAATTATGACTTTCAGCTAGCCCAATGTATTTTAAATGATTTCTCCTGGATTTATTTTCTAGGTAATTTTTTTTTCAAGTGAGATATTTTAGATTTTCTTCTTTTCCCCCCTTTCCTTTGATTTTGTTTAACTGATTCTTAATGTCTTGTAGAACTATTAACTTCTAAAATTCCAATTCTAATTTTGAAAGAATGAATTTTTTCAGTTAGCTTTTGTACCTCCTTTTTCCATTTGGCTAATTCTACTTTTAAAGGAGTTGTTTTCTTCAGTGGATTTTTCCCCAGTTGGCCAATTGTTTTTTGTTTGTTTGTTTTTTAAGGAAATTATTTTTAGTTAATTTTTGTCCTTTCTTTTCTGTTTTTCCCCCTTGCTCATTTAATTTGTTTTCCCAGTTTTTCTTCTGCCCCTCTTATTTTACTTTTAAAATACTTTTTGAGCTCTTCCAAGAAGGCCTTTTTGGTTTTGAGACCAATACATATACCCCTTGGAAATTTCACATGTAGGCATTTTGTTTTCTTATGTGTTCGTGTTTTGGTCTTGCCTGTCATCATATTAACTTTCCATGGTCAAGATACTTTTTTGTATTCTTGCTATTTTTTATTTTGCCTATTTTGAGGATTTTAAAGTTGAGTTCTATTCCTGGATACAGAGTAAACTTATCTCAAACTTCTTGCACTAGGGCTTGTGGAAAGTGTCACTGGCTTTGAGTACTAAAGTTTCAGGAGCTTGGTGACTTGCTCCTTGTACCTGAAGTCATACCTGGTTAGGACTGCTGTTCCCTGGTTTCTAGGACTTGCAATTTGCTTACTGTGATGGCACTTAAGGCCCTTCTGCTAGCTTGCTGTGTTACTGATATATTTCGCTAAGATTGAGGGGGTTTCAAGTGCCAATCTGTACTGTGGTTAAGAGCCTCCTGCTGACTTGACAGACTCTTTCTGTGCTGGGCTACACTATTTTTTCACTGAAGTAAGACATACTTTACCTGAAGCCCTTCCAATTTTTCTTAAACTGAAAAATTGTTTTAATACATTTTTAATAGTTTCTGTTTCTCCAGTGTCTGTTCTGAAACTTGATTTAATATTTTTTCAAAGAAAAATTGGAGCAAACAGATAACTTCCTTCAAATTCTACATGACATCTTGACTCTCCACAAAAAAAATATAAAGAAGAAAATAATTCCCTGAAAACTAGAATTGAACAAAGGGAACCTAATGACATTCTTATGCACAAACAATAATAAAGCAAAATTTTAAAATGAAAAAAATAGAAAAGAAGGTGAAAATTAGAAAAACAACTTATCTGGAGAATAGATTGAGGGGAAATAATATAATATTTTGACTACCTGAAAATTATGATTAAAAATTAATCTTATTACAACAACACAAGGAAGGAAAATTGCCCTGAATTTCTAGAATAAGAAAGACAAGCAAAAACAGATAAAAAATCCATACATCATCATCTGAAAATGATCGCAGGAGGAAAATTTACAGGACTCTCAGGTTAAGGATAAAATATTGAAAGAATAACAATAAAAAAAATTGAAATATTGTAGAACTTCAATAAAAAATATTCAAGACCTATCAGTGATTAAATTTTATAAACAAAAAGATCTGGGGTTATCACCAAGGATGACTTTCATAGCAAAGTTAATTATAATTCAGAATTTAAAAAGGACACTTAATGAACTGAAATATTTTGAGATATTTGTGACAAAAGGAGAGGTATTTAAAGGAAAATTCAATATGAAACATCCAGGAGAAATATAAAGTAAACATTAAGGATCAATTATAAGGGATTCAATAAAGTTAAATCAGTTAAATTATTTATCAGTTCTTTTATGACTATCATTTTGATTTAAGTAGTTTTAAAAATTTAATTAAGACACATTGTTTTTGAATCACACTGGGAGAGAAAAATCAGAGCAAAAGGGAAAAATCATGGAAGAGTTAAAAAAAGAAACAGAAAAAAGAAGTGAACATAGGATGTGTTGATTTACATTCAGTCTCCTTAATTGTCTCTCTAGATGCAGATGGCATTTTCTGTCCAAAGTCTATTGGAATTACTTTGGATAACTAAAGCACTGAGAAGAACTAAGCCTTTCATAGTTGATCATCATACATTATTGCTGTTATTGTGTACATTGTATTCCTGCTTTTGCTTGTTTCATTCAGCATCACTTCATGTAAATCTTTCCAGGTCTTTGTATAATCAGCTTGTTCATCATTTTTATGGAACCATAATATTCCATTACCTTCATATACCGCAACATATTCAGCCATTCCTCAACTGATGGGCATCTATTTATTTTCTAATTCTTTGCTACCATAAAAAGAGCTGTTACAAACATTTTGCACATGTGAGTTCTTTTGTCTCCTTTTTGATTTCCTTGGGATACAGACTCAATAATGGCACTGCTAGATCAAAAAGAATGCACAATTTGATAGCCCTTTGGGCCTAGTTCCAAATTGCTCTCCAGAATGATTGGATCCTTTAATAACTCCATCAACAAAGCATTAGTTTCCCAGTTTTCCCACCCCCCAAATTATCTTTTCCTGTCATCTTAGCCAAACTGAGAGGTGTGAGCATTATCTCAGAATTGTTTTAATTAATATTTCTCTAATCAGTAGTGATTTAGAGAATTTTTTCATATAATTATAAATAGCTTTAATTTCATCATCTGAAAATTGATTATATCCTTTGACCATTCATCAAATAGGAAATAACTTGTATTCTTACAAATCTGACACAGTTCTTTATATATTTTAGAAATGAGACCTATATAAGAAATACTGGATGTAAAGTTTTTTTTTTCTCTCAGCTTTGTACTTCCCTTTTAATCATGTTTACATTGGTTTGGTTTGTGCAAACCCTTTTTAATTTAAGTAATCAAAGTTGTCCATTGTGCCTTTCATAATGTTCCCTATTTCTTTTTTGTCCTAAATTTTTCCCTTCTGCAAAGATTTTATAAGTAAACTATCTCTTGTTCATGTAATTTGTTTATGGTATTATCCTTTATGCCCAAATCATGTATACATTTTGACCTAATTGTGCTATGAGGTGTGAGATGTGAGTCTATGCCATGTTTCTGACATATTATTTTCCAATTTTGACAAGCAATTTTTGTCGAATAATGAATTCTTATTCTAGAAGTTGAAGTTTGGTGGTTTATCAAATAGTAGATTGCTATAGGCCTTGATTATTATGTCACATGTATCTAACCTATTCTATTGATTTCACTAGCCAGTAGCAAATAGTTGTGAAGACTGCTGCTTTATAATATAGCTTTAGGTTTGGTACTGCTAAGCTACCACCCTTTGTATTTTTTTTTCACTAATTCCATTGATATTCTTGAATTTTTGTTCTTCCAGATGAATTTTGTTATTTTTTCTAATTATATAAAATAACGTTTTGGCAGTTTGATTGATATGGCAAATTTAAATCAACTTAGGCAAAATTATCAATTTTATTGTATTAGTATAACCTAGATATGAACAACTGATTTTTTTTCAATTGTTTAGTTCTCATTTTATTTGTGTGAGAAGTGTTTGGCATTCTGACAGTATGGCAAAACTCATACTGCTGGATTGTTATCTAGGATACATTCAGCTATTTCCTTGCTGATTTTGCAAATTCTGAAAATGCTTCTGCTGACTTCTGCCCACTATTCTGTGGGAGTAACAGCAGACTTCAGCACTGCCCACCTATTAGTTACAGAGATGGTAATTGGGGAGGTTCAATAAAGTAGACTGTACTTGGCGTGGTATAACAGAAAGCTATACAGTACTCAGTCACAAAGGAAACTGGGGCAGGGTGGTCATATGTATGTGGGGTTATATCATTCCTAAAGAAAGAGCAGCTGCCATTTTTTTCTTTCTCCCCTGATGTCATTTAAATAAAGACTGAGGATGACCAAAAAATAGCAAATTCAGAAAAATGGGAGGAAACTATAAGAACTTTGAGTCTTTGGGTAAACTATAATCAAAGGGGAAGATGTCAGAAAATTAATGATAGAAGAATGTAAGAGAGGGAAGATTAAAATTAATAAACTCATAAAATAAAATTTACCAAAAACTTGGGGACAAGGATATATACACAGATATACACATTTACACCCATACACACATATTCATATATTATATATGTGCATATGTGTGCATTTATACATATACATACATGCACAGGGAGTATGCTAAAACAAAAAGAATATTGCTACCAATAAATTTTAAGCAACATTTCTAAATATTATAAGACAAAAGATATTGAACCAAAACTTGATGAGGAAAAGGACAGTGTTGATTCTCAAGAGATCATGAAATTATTGCAATATTCCCAAATAATTCAAGAAAAAAATTAAATATCTTGAAAGTAGGAGCAGAAATGAGGGAAAATAAGAAAAATATAATATTGATTAAAAAAAAAAACAAAGAAACGAAAAACCTCAATACTATGATGTTAGAATAGATTTGAAATACCATAGACTATTCTTTCTAAGCTACACCCCATTAAAATGAATCAATATTTCTGCAGGATACAACTGAAGAATTGCATTGTAAATAAAAGGTAAAGAGTTAAAAAAAAAAAGTGTGCCATATCTTAATCAAGTTAATGCTAAACATTGTCCTGTAGTTTTTAAGGAAGAAGGGCTACTAAGTGATAATGGGTAAGATGGAAAAAAGGAAGGATTGACAAAGAAGTAAAGTAAAGGTAAAATATTACTTAAAGGATAAAAGAGTTCAGTGAGCTAACTCAAAGGTACTCTCATGTATAAAGAGATACATTCCATAAGGGGAAATAAGTATCTTACATATAATATGAAGCTTTTATTTATTTATTTATTTTGGTCCAGAGAGTCCACAATATTGGAGAAAGTGCTGTGGTTACATGCGTGTTATCATTCTTCAGGAGAAAAGTAATCAGAGGTCATGGGAAACACCAGTATCCCAAAGTACAGCAGTGCACAACTCAAGAGAGGAGATTTCATGGCAAAGTGAAATAAATTGATCATTGGGAGTGTAGATATCAAAATGGATCATACAGTCACTTCATAAGACAATGCTTATGCCCTCTTTCTACCATTAAAAGTGAATTACAACAGAAACATGGGGAGTGGTTGCAAGATCCATAATTCAGCAAGATAGAACTTGTTTAGAAGAGTAAATTCAAAATTGATACTTTGATAGCTTTAAATGCAAGAACACAGAAATATTAAAGAAGAGAATGAGTCAAATTCTTTTAAAGAGAAAAAATCCAAATAAAACTAAGAAGCAAAATAAATTGAAGGGAAGGGGGATTTTAATTATTTAACTGAAATAAGAGGGAGGTGTTAGTTAGTTAAAAAAAAAAAAAGAATGGAAAAGTAAGAAGTTAACCAAAAACTGAGAAATAGACACACAGTGCCAAATGGGAGAGAAGATAAGAAATGAAGTTGAGGTAAAAATAACTTATGGAAATAATGTTGCCTTAAAAGAGATTAAGCAAAAATTTCTGAGGAGTCACATACTGTTTCTCTTAAAGAAAGATTAAGGGGGAGGAGGAAAATCATCATTAAGAAATAAAAATCAATGTTAAAGACAAATAGTGGAAAATATATGCCCATTACTTTAAATATGATTGAATTAATACAATAAAATTAATGAATGACATACAGAATATGAAAAATGAAAAGTCCAGAATGTTTTACTTGCAAGATATACACTGAAAAAGAAAGATATGCATAGAATGAAAATGAGGGACTGGAACAAAACTACATATCAGATAAATGGAAAAAAGAGAATTTTGAATGATTCTACCTTACAGAATAAATACAGATACAGATATAATATAAACAAGGAAATTACATTCTGTTTAAAGAAACTATGGTTAAGAAACCAAAAGTAACATCAGTTATGTTACAAATAGCATAGTGTATAAATCCATAAAGAAAAAAATGGCTGAATTACAAGAAAACAGAAACAGAAATGTAATAGTAGTACAATCCTTCTCTAAGATTTAAACATATCTTACAGAAAGATAATCAAAAGTAAAATATAGGTAAGTGAACTGATATACAATCATATTAAAACTAAAATCACTGAAAAATACATGATTAAAAAAAATGAAAAAGTACTTTATCAAATATAATTGTCATTTATACTAAAAACTCTATAAATTATTGTTATGGAGGAATATGTAAGGGGAAAAAACTATCTAGACACTAAAGAAAGCATTCTCGGCAATAAAATACACTCAAAGCTTTCCAAATAAATAAATAAAGATTGCTTATTCTCTCCCTCTATTATATGATACTATTCTAGAAATACTACCAATATTAAGGAACCAAGAGAAAGAAAATTAAAAATATAAAGATATTTTAAAAGAAACAACTATTCTTCTTTATTGATTATATGATGCTTTTCTTTTTAAAAATGAATACTATAAAGTATCTCTTTAGTGGGTATAATATTAAAACTGTAAATTCATTTTGGTAATATTGTCATTTTTATTAGATTGATACAATCCAGCTATGAGCACTAACTATTCCTCAAGTAATTAAAGCATTTTTAAAAATGTACCTGAATTTATACCAATATTTTCTTTGTTTTGTTAGATTGATTCACAAATATTTAGTTAGTAGTTATTTGTAATTTTTTTTCATTTCTATTATTATCTTTTGGATTTTGTTATTATGTAGAATAATATTAGTTTTTATTATTTATTTTGTAGCTTATCATTTTGAAGTTATTAATTATCTCAATATCTTTACAGATAACCTATTTTTTTAAAAAAATAAACCATCATGTAATCACCATATAGTGATAATTTTATTCTCCTTTGAAAACCTATCTTTATGTCTTTACTTTCTTTCTCTTGTAATTTTTTTCCCTTCCAAGCCCCCTTTTGTGAGCATACAGTAATACTAAGAATTTCTGATACAGCCATCCATTCTTATTTCTTCACATCACAGAATGTTGAAGGCTTACATATATGTCTACTTGGTCTTTGCATTGGGAAAAAAAATTAATCTTATTTGTCTGCACTTCTGTCTTTGCTGATTCCCACTCCTTTCCACTGCCTCAAATAATCTTACTTCTTGTGGGCTTTTGACTAAAAGAAGTCTGTGATTGGCATTTATCACTGATTTCGTGATCTATTTTCAATGTTGCATGAAGTTTACATTTTTGTCAGAGTAAATATGTGGCAACTAGGCTCTTTCTATCTATTCATGAAGCTGTCTTGGCTGAAGGTCCTTGTAATTTTCTGACAATCAAAATTGATTCTTGATCCTTTGACATAAGTAGCAATATTTAATGTATAAATATATTTAAGGTGCTCTGCTTAAAGAAGTGTACACACACACACAAACACACACAATTATAATCAAATAAATAATAAAAGTTGTGCCTCAATTTTTATTTTTTATGTATATTATATTATATTATTGTATGTTTCCTATTTTCAGTAGCACTATCTAAAAATGATTTTCTCTATCAGCAGGATAATTTTAGAGAGGCCTGGGGAGACTTACACGAACTGCTGCTATGTGAAATAAGCAGAATCAGGAGATCATTGGACATGGCAACAACATTATAATATGATCAGTTCTTATGGATGTGGCTCTTTCCAACAAGGAGATGATTCAGATCAGTTCCAATAATCTTGTGATAAAGAGAGCCATCTATGTCTAGAGAGAAGACTGTGGGAACTGAATGTGGACCACAACATAGCATTTTCACTCTTTCTGTAGTTGTTTGCTTGCATTTTGTTTTCTTTCTCAGTTTTTTTCCTTCTTGATTAGATTTTTATTTTGCAGCAAATTAACTGTATAAATATGTATACATATATTGGATTTAACATATTTTTACATATTTAACATGTATTGGATTACCTGCCATCTAGGGGAGGGAGTGGGGGAAAGGAAGGGAAATTTTGGAACACAAGATTTTGCAAGTGTCAATGTCAAAAAATTACCCATGCATGTTTGGTAAATAAAAAGCTTTAATAAAATATATATTTTGGAAAAAATAAAGATCCTAAGGCTAAAAAATAAATAAATACAAATGATTTTCCCATCACTAATCAAATGATGAATAATAAACTAATCTCTGTGTATTTTACTTACTCTATTTATAAAATGATAATAATCATTCCTATTCTATCTACCAATCTCACATAATTATTATGAATCTAGTATGAAGTGGCATAATGAGACAATAGATATAAATTCACTCTGGAATTATTAAAAAAAACAAACCTCTATTTAAATTTGAATCTCTTCCAAGAACTACATTAAGGAAAAGGAAAAGGAAGGAAAGAAAAGAAGAAAAGAGAGGAAAGGCAAGACAAAATAAGGGAAGGCAAGGAGAAGAAGGAAGAGAAAAGAAGAGGAAAGGAAATTAGGGGAAAGGAAGGAAAATGCAAGGCAAAATAAGGCAAGGCAAGGAAAGAAAGAAAAAGAGAGGAAGGGAAGAAAGAAGAAGCAAAGAAGAAAGGCAAGACAGAGAAAAAGATGTGGAAGAGAAGATGGAAGAGAAGTAAATTTTAACTTTTTCTAAAAAAGTATCATTAAACAAAAATAGAAGAAATCTAAGAGCTTGAAACTTGTGTTTTATTAGATAAGACATAATTTGGAAAATCACAGGATATGAATATTCATTGGTATTCTCTGACATTTTTGGAAGGAAGCAAAGAAAGAAGGAAGGAAGGGAAGGAAAGAGGGAGGAAGTTTGGGAAGAAAAGAAGGGAGAGAAGGAGAGAATGATGGAGGAAAAGAGGGAGAAAGAAAGAAAGGAAGAAAGGGGAAATGGAGAGAAAAAGGAAAGGACAGAAAGATGAAAGGAAGAAGATGTAGCACTAGGAGTCAAAGCAAAGAGAAAAGTATTTCCCTTTGCTAAATAAAAAAGCAGCTAACTAAATAAACTTATGTTTTCCAATGTCTAATTTTATCATCTCTGTTTTAGAGGCTGGAAAATTGAAACTGAAGGGTAAAGTGCAGTTTCATTCAGAATGCTTATTACTTGTCAAAAAAAAATTTCTGGAAAAACTGACTTGAATGCTCAGACTTCTAAGTCTCAGTGAGATATATGCGCAGATTTGCTGTAATTATCCCTTTAATCCTGATGCACAAAAAAGAAAACACAATGATGATGATGATGATGATGATGATGATGATGATGATAAAGAGCTAACATTTATATAGAATTTATATATTCCAGGCACTTTGGTAAGCACTTTATAATTATTATCTCATCTGATTCTCACAACTACCCTTCAGGCTAGATGTCATTATTAATCCCATTTTAGACTTGAGGAAAATGAGGTAAATAGAGATTAATTGACTTGGTCTAAATCCCACATCTAGTAAGCATCTGAGTTCATCTTTGAATTCAAGTTTTTTTTCTAATTCCAGGCCTAGTTTTCTATCTACTGTGCACCTAACTGCCTTAAAAAGGAAAGGGAAAAAAAAAAGATCAAAGGCCTTTCCCCTAAAGTCATTGAATATTGAATATATTAGAAATTTAATGAAAAACAAAGTATTTATCAACAGATTATACATTTAAAAGATATAGATATGGAGAACTTTCTGTGGGATACTGATTTCTTATGTTAACCTGTTTGAAACACAAACATTTAAATGAATTATTTTTAAAACATGATGTGCAATGTTCTGTCTCATGTCTTTTGTCATCCTTTTCCTTCTTTGTAGAAGGTTACCTCTCTGCTAATTCTTTCCTGTTAAATATAACTCATTATTTTAATACTTAACTCAAATTCTAGGCAGTTAAATTCAACAAGCAATTATTAAATCCCTACTATTCACAAGGCACTTTCCTAAGCATCAGGAATGCAATTTTTATTTCCCTCTTCTTTCTTTGCCCTGACAAGAGAAAAACAAACTTGCTAATTCCAAAATTCATTTATTGTGTTGTGGAAAAAAGTATAATAGAACATTAAATCTACTTTAGTTCTTTGCGATCATATCATAATAATTGTAATGTAAATAGAATATTATGCCTTGTAAATTTCTTTTATATGAATTATAGCGTTACAATAATTCTGTGAAGTAAATTCTACTTGATAAGGAAATGAATGTTCAAAGATGGTAAGTAATTCACCCACAATTACATAACTATTGTATATAAGAGTCTGAGGAAAGATCTTACTTGAGGGTTCTTTTGACTAATATTCCAATAGGCAGTCCAACAGACTATATTGGTTATCTATTCACTTATTTAACAAATTTCTGTCCCAAAGTCTATAGTAACATTATTAATGTTTCCCTTTAGTAATATCCTTTACTACTGTTCTCCAAAGTTCCATTTTGAGTATATACAGCAGCCTTTATAGTAAACAAAACCTATCTCCCATGGAGAATAAAGGATATTAACTAAAGGGAAAGGAAGATGGTCTGAACATATAGAGAGGGGCGAGAAACAATAAGTAGACACACATAGATGGCTGAACCTATAACTTTTCAATTTCAGGATAACATGAGAAAATCCTCTGGCATATTTCCTAGAGACCTTATGGCAAACATCTTGGAGAACAGATATGGAAGTCAAATAAGATTATAGGAACAGAGGAGTTACAATCTATGTCAACAAAAGAAACTTGGAAATCTATGTTCATTGACCCATTTGAATTTTTGAATACACCTCTCTATAAAATCTTTCTTTAACATGTAGGATGGAAGCAATTTCTCCTTCCTCTAATCTAAGTCCTCATTTTTAGTATTCTTCATAACTGTTACTTGATGCCTTTTATTTTTGGGTGTCTAAAAGTGAAATTTCCTATTAGAAGAGAAATCCTTGAGCACTTCCTTATCAATAAATCTCCTGCAGTTAAAAGCACATCATGAATGTTTAATAAATATTTGTTGAATCAATTAATAAAATCTAAAATGAACATTAAGAGGTAAAACATAAATCCTTTAAGCTTAAGTATATTAGCAACAGTGTTATAAACAAGGTGAATTCAAGTGGTTCATTAAAACAAACTGAAGAATGACCTTTTTTTGAGATTTCTGACCCTCCAAAAATAGATGAATACATAGATGAGAGTGAAGAAAACTTGTTTTTTGTCCCTTTTCGAAAGTATTTGACATTATTAATTAGTAGGGTTTGACATTCTTGTTAAATTTCTTAATGTATTTTGCTCCTGGTTCTTTTTTGACCCTATTGATTATTCTTTTTTAGTGTCTTTTTTATTAGATTACAATTATATTCTTCCTCCTTGATAGTGAATGCCTCCCAACTATATATATTATGGGGTTTCCTCTCTCTCTCTCTCTCTCTCTCTCTCTCTCTCTCTCTCTCTCTGTCTCTGTCTCTCTCTCTCTCTCTCTCTATATATATATATATATATATATACACATATATATACATACTCTTCCTTGATAACCTCATCAGAATCTCTAGGTTTAATTATCATTTGTAGGACGATTATATATTATTAATCTACTTTTCTAATCCTCATCTTTCTTTTTGATAAAAATAAAAAATCAATGGATCTGATGTCAGAAGATCTAAGATTGAATGCAGTTCTGATATATACTGTTTTTGTAATTTTGGACAAGTCTACTCCCTGGATTTCACTTCTATTATTTATTGAAAGAGGAATCATATTACTTTGGAGTAATTGTATTTGGATCATATTACTTTGAAGGTCTCTTTCAGGTTTCAATATATTATCTTAGAACCCTGAATTTTAATAGCCCATAATCATTTGTTTCACATTTCAGTCTACTCGTTCCATACAAATATCACTCAAATTATACAGACTAAAACTCATAATCTTTCTGATAAAATCCATCTTATTTCCGAATTTTCTTTTGTATTTTACAGGCAATACTATTTCAGTGTTCAAATTTCAGTATTTCAAATTCAACATTTCAGACTTTTTAGGTTTGCAACATCTTTGACTTATTCTTGGACTTTTATCTTGGACTTTTCACTTTCACCTCTCACATCAAAAAGATTTCTGAGTTTTATTTATTTTTCTTCCAAAATGTCATTCACAAATGTCTCCTCCATATTTATATATCCATAACTCTAATTTATCCCTTTATCCAACTAGAATGTAAACTCCATGATGGTAGCAATTCTTTTCTTTTTAAATTTATTTCTCAAATTCCTAGTGAAATGCCTTGCCAATAGTAAGCATTCAAATTGCTTGTTCAATTGAAAATGAGAAGGGAGACTAGATTTTTAAAAAAGTAAATGCTATTAATTTGTCTTTTGGCTTTTTGAGTTTGAATTTTTTTTTTTTTTTTACTTTCAGATAGAGATATCTAGTAGCCTGAAATAAGAATCTAGACTTTTGGAGATTTATCAAGATCGGAGATATAGCTTGGGAAATAGAGAGATAGAGGTAGTCATCAGAACAGGTGAACATGTCAAGGGAGAAATCATACTGAGTCTATTTTCTTCCTGAAGAATATATGACCAAATATGGCAAAATCTGACAAACTCCATGATCTGTCTCATGATGATAATTAATGTGATATCACAAACAATACTACTTATAGGTATCTAAGAAGCATTATTAAGCATTATGAAATTCTTGGCAAGAAATTGAAGATCACAGGATTCAGAGGTGGCATTTTCAACACTGCTATTAATGGAATTTGAAGATTTAAAAAAATCTAACTTGTAGAGAAGAGCTGGTCAAGGCATTGATTTCTGACAATGAAATTTGGGATATCTTATCACAATTTAAAATGTCATATATGGTATATCTAATAAAAGTTCTTAAATGATATATTCACCTGAAGTCTTGTAAAACAAAGGAAAAGAGTTTGAGATTAAAAAATGATAATTACCAAGGAGCTAATAATTTCTTGGAAGTACTTAATGACATTTTCCCCCTTTAAAAATGGAAGACATCAGAAGGGGACCACTATTCTTCACCATCAGGAAATACATGTTGGTTGAAGAAATACCCTTGTATTGAACCTTTTTGAGAAGTGAAAACACTATCTTACAACTTTTATTCAAACAAGAGAAGAAAGACAGGCACATTCTGTTATGCACTAGAAATTTGAAGAGTAGATTTCAAAGGGAACAGGAAAAAGATGGTTGGATCACATAACCTATAACTCTGTAGTTACTGCTTCATGAGAGGTAGAAGAGATAAAACAAAAGCAGATGTGCTCAGAAACAGACTCCTTAAAATGTTGACCAAATATGATTCCAGAGAAATACCCTTACTATAATCCAAATGGACTTTATTTCTAAAATAAGAATGTATTAACATCTGGTCATAACCACCTGTGCTGCCAGCAGGCAAACCATGGACTCTTGGGAAGAACTCTTTCAAATTAGTTTTGTCCAAATAGTTTTGTGGCTTCTTCTTTCATAGTAGAATAAGACCTGAGAAACAGAATTGGAATAAACCATATCAGAATCTTCCATATTGAGGTAAAAGAAATTGTAAAAAATGATTTGATTCTCTTTGGGCTCCCGAGTTTTACACAGGGACAAATGAGAAGCTCTAGCACTATGTGCTAATGGGTTCCTAGGTTTAGTTTGAAAACTTTTTATAGAAATACAAAACAAAAACAAAACAAAACAAAACAAAGCACAGGTATGATTAGGAACTGAGAAGTATTCCTATCTTCTTTACATCAGTGTGTATCTCTTATAGAGAAACTCAAAAGCATTATGGATTGGAAACCAACATTCTTAATGCTTTGTGTGTCTAAAAAATAAATATCTTTTTCATTTAACTCATTTGAGAGAATTTTTTAAAATCCTGAAATTCAATTCATATTACACATCATAATATTTTTAATTTGGGTAAAGTATTGTGGTCTAAAATAAATCGGTAGTGGCCAATTTAAAACTGTGTGAAGTGATATGGTGCTTATGATTCTTAACATGTTTATTTTGTATTTGTGGAATTTTGCTGTTGTATAGGGACCCCTAACACTACAATTCTGATTGTTGATCTTAACTAATGGAGTTTTGTATCAGTCAATTGGATTATTTTTCCTTCTTTCCTTTCCTTTCTCTTCTTTTTTTTTCTTTCTTTTCTCTTCTCCTTTTATTTTATTTTTTTTTTTTGGATTTATTGTTGTTGTTGTTTTGGGATGAAGGGTAAGAAGTTGAACTCTCAAAAGTTCTGCTGGTCAATTAACTATTAGAAGTTCCTTCTGGCTACTGACAATGTTTTAGAATAATCTAGGGCGATTATAATTCTTATTTCAGCATTTTTGATGTGTTCATGTCCACTTAAAATAAAAAAAAAATGTAGAAAGGTCTTTTCCCAAACTCCAATCCCCATTATTATTGTTGCCCCAAGGGGAAAAAAAAAGTTAAGATTTTATTTAGTTTTCTGACTATCATTGGTAATTGTATATACATATATCTGTAGAGAAATTGAAAAAAAAAATAAGAAAGAAAAACTATTGTATGCGATATCCAAGCATTCTTGTCTACTTCTTTAGAGTTAATTTTATTATGCAAACATCGTAGGAAGTCCAGTAGGGAAATTGGGTTCATTAATTTTCAGGGATGGGAAAAGTGACTTCTGATTTGATAAATCCTCAGATTCATCCTTAATCACGGAAAGAGTGCTGCATCGTAAATAGAGGATAAGCTGAAGAATGAAAGGTCCCTAACTGAGAACTACATAGAGTTCAACATATCTTCCCAGTTATGCATACACAAACCACACAGTGAAAATTAGATTTTTCCCAGACTTCAGATATTTTGAGTTAAACAGGATTGGATAAGTGATTTTCAGTGTCACTTGTTGGTCAAATATATAAAATGTTTTGAATTTCTTACAATGCTATGTAAATATCAACTCTTGTATAAAAATATCTCAAAATGTCTTTTTAAAATTTTCATGTTTTCTTTCAGTGTGCTACTGATAAATGTAATTTGTATATTGACATATTTATTTAACAGATACACCTTGGAAGATTCTGGCAAGATGGTAGAATAGGTCAATTTTAAGCTTTCAAAATTTCCCCAAAAAACTGAACAAATTTGCACCTCAGAGAGAACACAGACTGGTGAAAGATCAAGAAGACTTGGGGCAGAACAGAGGTGCTCGTGATTTCTTAGATAAACAAACATTTCTCTCCTATTCCTCACCTCCCCAACTTTTCATTAGTATTTAAGTACCTAATAAGGTGAAAAATCTGTTATTGACTTGTATTCTTTATTTCTGGGTTCTATGTAAATTAGAACTCCCCAGCTAATGGGAGAAAAGATCAGAAAGGGCTTGGGGAACTTCTGTGTAATATTGTGTTTTGAAGTTTGCATTCCTCTACTGACACCTTGTGTGTTGGAAGTTACCCTTTCTCCCAAGATCATAATAAATCCTTTTTTTGATTTTTACCTTGAGAGTCTCTGATTTTAATTTAGGTAAGAGTCTCCATTCCACACAAATGTGAAGTGCAAATACCTCTCACAAAAACACCAGGTGGGGACCCCTGGCATTAGCTGGGTTTGGCTGGAATCTCTGCAGAAGTCACAGAAAGTTTCACTTCCCCAACTGAGTGTGGAGTTGGGGGTCTGAGTTAGGGAAGACTAAGTAAAACTCTACTCTGGGAATTCCAGGTCAGGCTGTGCTACTGAGATATGGCCCTGGGTGAAAAGGAACCAGTACACTCAGTGAGTGTAGAAGCAGGGGAGCAGAGTTGCTATTATCTGTAGGTGTTTGCAGGAGTGGGGAGGTCTTGGTTTGAGGTTCCAGGTATAGAGGAGAGTTTGAAGTTAAAGGGACTACCTCACCATTAGAGATACTTACACTAATACTTCTCAAAAAATGAACTGGCAAAAAAGAAAGAACTCAACCATAGAAACTTACTTTGGGAATAGAGAAGACCAGGATTCCTGTTCAGAGGAGGTCACTGAAATTAAAAAAGTTTCTTCAACCTCAGAGTTATGGTGAATGGCTCCCTGCCCAGAGGTAATATGTAGAAAAACTGAGAAAAGAATTTAAAAACCAAATGAGAGACACTGAAGAAAAACTCAAACTCAAACTAAAAACCATCCAAGAAAAACAGGAAAATAATGAGAAAATTATCCAACTATAAAAGGGAGATAAAAAATCTTAAAGATGAAAATAACTCTTAAAATTTTGGCAAGGGCAAGTCAGTGAAGCTATTTGTGACCAAGAAATAACAAAACAGAATATAAAGAATGAAAAAATAGATTAAAATATGAAACATCTTATAAGAAAAACAACAGATCTGGAGAACAGATCAAGAAGAGAAAATATAAGAATAACTGGACTCTCTGAAAGAATCTTGACACAACAATGCAAGAAATAATAAAAGAACATTGTTCTGAAGTGATAGAACATAAGAGGAAAGTAGAACTAGGAAAAAACCCCAGAGATCATCATCTCAGAAGAGGTCCTTTGTGGAAAACGCATTGAAATGTTAATGCCAAATTTCAAAATCACCAGATCAAAGAGAAAATTTTGCAAGAAACAAGACAAAAACAATTCAAATATGATGTAGCTATAAATAAGAATTGTACAGGACTTAGCAGCAGCCATAATAAAAGACTGAAGATCTTGGAATTATAGATGCTAGCAATCAAAAGAAGTAGGCATGTGTCCAAAAATTTCATATCCAGCAAAATTATCCATAATATTCAATAAAAAAAATGACATTCAACAAACTTGCATATTTTCAGGACTTTCCAGCAACCTAACCAGAACTCAGTTGAAAATTTAATATATAAGAGACAATATCCAAGATCAATTTTAACCAACTTAACATGGACAAATTGTTTAGTTTTGTATATGGAAATGTATACTATATATTTATGATTGACATCAAGAATTGGGTAGCTCAAAAGAAATATTTATACAAATGAGGTGGGGAGGAAGAATAGACACAGAAACATTAGAGGGAAGAGGACAGCTCCTAGTTCTGAAAACCTACTCACATCAGAAATGGCTTAAATATGCAATAGTACATATATACTGTGAAGGGTATAGGTATAAAGAAATAAAGAAGGAAAGGAAAATATAGAGGGTGATACAAATGAGGGAGGGAGACGATAAGGGAGGAATCCATGGGAGGGAGGAAATTAAGTAATAGTAAGGCAAATTAAGGATCAGAATTAAAGTAGAAGACAGCAGAAATAGAAAAGAAGAGATGCGAATAAACACTAAGACATAGATCAGGAGTCAAATTCATTAGGGAAAAAATGTCCTTTATCTTAGACACAGTCAAGCTTGTAGATTCAGCTGAGAAAGAAATATACATTATATAGCCATACTAATATTGTTTTAAATGCATATTTAAATGTATATGCGTGTGTGTGTGCATTTGAGTATGTGTAGATATGTACATGTTACTTTATGTGTGTGTGTATATATATATGTGTGTGTGTGTGTGTGTGTGTGTATGGTTCTGTAGATGGTTGTGATTGCATATGTATATATTTGTGTGTCTGTATGTTTATCTATTAAATATAGCAGTACTTAACTACAGCCCTGTTGGGGAAAGTGGGGGAATGAAAGAAAGAAAAAAAAATAATAAAGTAAAAAAGGTACACAGCAGATAGACTTTAATTAGTATAATTTCTTTTACTATTATATAATTTTTTCTTAAACTGGAAATTCATTGTTATATTTTTAATCCTCCCTGACATTCTGCTGGGCACATGACAATGCTCTGCTTTGTTTTGTTTTATTTTTATTTTCTGTCTTTCTATTTTTAAGTAAATCAAAAGATAATAATAATAGAAAATTAAATTAAATTAAAAAATAGAAAAGATATATCTCAATGATTAACCTTCCTACCAAATTTGAACATTTTAAATTGCATTACTTTTTAAAGTCATTAATTGCTCCTTGGTCATTAATTAATGTATTGAAAAACTGATGAATGAGGCATTACAAATATATTTCTTTATAATTTTATAGATAATGATATTTTATAATAATGCAAATGAATGCTGATGAAGCATTTTAAAAAATATTTAGAAAATGAATAGCACAATTGAATGAAAATGATCCTGAAGCTCCAAGTCATTATTAATCAGAGAAATGCAACTTAAGACAACTCTAAGATATTCCACACCTGTGATTGGTAAGATGACAGGAAAAATAATGAGATTGTTGAGGGGGGGGAAAATGGGACATTGATGCATTGTTTGGATTGGAACGAATCCAACCATTTTGGAGAGTAGTTTGGAACTATGCTCAAAAAGTTATCAAACGTGCAAACCCTTTGATCCAGAGTGTCCATGGGATTATATCCCAAAGAGATTATAAAGAAGGGAAAGGGGACCATGTAGAATGTTTGTGGGCCCTTTTGTAGTGGTAAAAACTGAAACTGAATGGTGTCCATCAGTTGAGAATGGCTAATAAATTGTGGTATATGAATATTTGGAATATTATGCTGTAAGAAATGACCAACAGGATGATTTCCCAGAAAGGCCGGAGAGACTTACGAACTGATGTTGAGGAAAGAGAGGACCAGGAGATCATTATATATTCAACAACAATACTATATGATGACCAGTTCTGATGGACCAGGCCATCCTCAGCAACGAGATCAACCAAATCATTTCCAAAGGAGCAGTAATGAACTGAACCAGCTATGCTCAGAAAAAGAACTCTGGGAGATCACTAAAAACCATTACATTGAATTCCCAATCCCTATATCTATGCACACCTGCATTTTTGATTTCCTTCACAAGCTAATTGTACAATATTTCAGAGTCTGATTCTTTTTGTACAGCAAAATAACGTTTTGGTCATGTATACTTATTGTGTATCTAATTTATATTTTAATATATTTAACATCTACTGGTCATCCTGCCATCTAGGGAGGGTGGGGGTAAGAGGTGAAAATTGGAACAAGAGGTTTGGCAATTGTTAATGCTGTAAAGTTACCCATGCATATATCCTGTAAATAAAGGCTATTAAAAAAAAAAAAAAAAAAAAAAAGAAAATGATCCTGAAGTTAATATCTGATGACTTCTGGCATTTTTGCTACCATAACATTATTTATTGTGGATGACTTTTTTAATGACCATCTGTTCTTTTTCTAAAATGCAGCATGTCATTAGGACACTAATTTACTGTCCAATGCAGAAAATATTGAATGTACACGTTTTAAATTCTGACCATTTATTGATATTTAAAAATATGCAGATAATTCTCTTTTCAATATGATTTTTCATTAAATGCAAAAATATGAATGATGGGAGAGTTATATATTAAAAACATAAATAATTTAATCTTTAAATTCTGAGTTATTTATGGATTTCTATTGTCTTTAGCTCTTGTTATAAAATGTAAAAGTAAACATTATCAGATATAATAAGGAACCTAGCATTGTCATTTTATTTATAATTATGCTATTACACTAACATTTGATTCATAATAAATTCATTTATTGAGTTCCACACAGAAGGAAATAGGTAAACACATAATACATGTTTTATATAATCAATAAGGACCTTCAAATTAGTATAGAAGCAAAAGGTCTTACCAAGGAAATAGGTGATAGAAAGAGAAGATAGACTAGTTATATGGCAAAAATAAAGGGTGATTAAGTGGATCCTCAGAATGTTTAAATGTTAGCCTCACAATTTTAGGGAAAAGAACAGAAGATTTCCAGACCTTCAGAATGTCTGATAGATATGTGGAGAACTTATCAGAGGGAATGGACAAGGATGGTTTATAAGCTGAATTGTTTCAGGAAACTTTCAAATCAAAGAATCATTTCAATATCTGATGATGAATATGATGATTATAAATGTCAGGCACTGTGATAAATGCTTTACAATAATTATCTTATTTGATTATCAGTACAATACTGGGAAGCAAGCGCTAAAATGAAATCCACTAAGGAGAAATATGAACTCTTCTTCATGAGTTTACTAAATCTGCTTCACAATTAAAAGATAGAGAAAATATGATTATAAAAAATTTCATCTGAAAGTGATGTGAGGTTTAAATGGACTGCAAGTTTGATTAGATTCTTTGTGTAATATCATAGACAGCAAAACCAATGCAATCTTGAACTAGATTAAATGATGAATAATTACTAGGAAAAAGATAATAACTCTTTTGTGCTCTGTCTTGTTTATATCACATGTGAAGCATTTTGGGTGTCATATTCATTTCACAATAGTGAAGTACCTTAAGACCATACACTATGGAGCTTGGCTGAAGAAACTAGGGATGTGTAAGCTTTAAAAGAAAAAGCAATGGTGGAATCAATAGCTTATATCAAGACTTGTAGAAGGCTGAAACTCTGAAAAAGGTGTGCTTGATTCAGATAAGAGAGCACTTAAGGCTAATTACCTATTCTATGTGAGACAATGGCTCTATTAGCATATATTTGGATGATGGCTCTCCTCACAGTTGGTGCTTGCTGAATGTTTGGTAGTAACATAATTGTAGGCAAGGATTGGAAGGGGAGGGAGAGAGTCAGAAGCACTTAGCAGCAGGAAGAGTAGGAGAGAGGCTGGATTCTCTGGACTCCAGAATCCAGGATACATCTTTGGCAAGCCAAGTGTCAGATTGTCTGACTCCTTCACTTCTCCCCCTAAAGACCAAGGACTTTAATTTATCCTGACTCTGGCTGATCCTGACACCCTCCAGGGAGCTAGCCCATATTTTACAAAGACTGACTTAAGGAAAGCTGATTTAAAGAAAATGAGTGGAAATTACAAAAAAGTAAATTTAGTTTTGATGTCAGAAAACAAATTTCTTATCCAAAAGAAGAATAAACTGTCTTGGAATATATTGAGATCTTCATAATAGAAGGTTGTAGAAGAGGCTAAATAAACATTTTTTCAGATATATTGAAGTGTAGATTTTTTTCGGGGATGGGGGGTGGGGTTGCAGTATGGGTTGCAATACATGGCCATTGAAGCATCTTCCAATTCCGAAATTCTATGATTTTATAAAGCAAACACTTAGAACTTTCTTGAAGACCTCCTTCTTTGCTTTTAGAATTTGAAAACAGGTATCATGACTCCTTGGTGCTTTCTCTTCACCAGGCCAAACACACAACTGATATCCACATGGCATAGATTCAAGACCCATCATCCTTATTGTCCTTCTGTCATTTCCAAAAAGAAGAACTAAGATCACAAGACAATATAGCAAAGTAAGTAAAACCATTATAGGTCAGCTTGCATCAATCAATGTTCCACAAAATCCTACAAAAGGTGGGAGACTAAGTCTTGATCAGAAAGTTAAAAAAAATCATACTAAGTCATTTTTCCAACCTAGGTCAATAGAGATAATCACACACAAGTCTGTCATACACAGGTCTTCAAATACTGAAGATAAGATCTAGTCATTGTAGCTCTTAGTGAAGCCTTCCATCTCAGGAAATAAACTATTGCTTGGTATTATATAATCATCAAGAAGTCCTAGATCCAGCCCTTAAGGGGACTAATGCTATTTTGGTGACAAGGATGCCCAACACACAAACCTATGAGTAAGAAATATTCTAAAACATCCACAAGTAAAACTGTAATTAAATCATTGCTTGGACACATGTTCAAATAAAATTCTGTAAAGAAATAAAGAGTTTAAAATTATTTTATGAATGAAATGAAAAATAATAAAAAGAAATGAGTTAAAGAGGAAAGCCTTGAAAAGAGAATTAATAGATTTGAACAAGAGATACAAAATCTTACCCAATCAATAGACTTCTAAAAAAATTATAAAGGAAAAAATAGAAGTGCATAATTCCATGAAAAAGGCAAGTAATTTAAAGACAAAATCAAAAGAATGAAACAAGATATGATATATTTATATATAGACATATATATATGACATATATAGACACACACATATACATACATACATACATACATACACATAAGCATAGACCTATCAAGGAAAAGTAATTTACAAATCAATGGAAATCTCAAAGCATGATCAAAAAAGAGCCAAAATATTTTATTTCAATAATCATGAACGAATGTCCAATGATCTTAGAATCAGAGAATCAAAGTAAAATTAAAATTTGTCAGTCACAGTTCTTCCTGAAAGCAACTCCAAAATGAAAACCTCCAGGACAATTATAACTAAAATTCAGAATTTCCAATTGCCAAAAAAAAAATGGTCATCAACTGGAACTAAACAGAACCCAGGTGAGGTTGATCTAGGGAAAATGATAGAACAATTGTCATTTCTCTTATATTAAAATATGATCCCTCAATGTAGTCTCAGCTTCATTACATCTCATGGCTGTCATTAACATTGCTGACCTTTATAAAGTTGGCAGACTACTATATTTTCCAGATTTCTAAAAGATAAAATTATATCTAGCCATCTTTCTCATTGTTTCCTTTGTAAGTTGCTTTTTTATGTTGCAGCTTATGTAGCTATTATTGAATCCTGATTCTCTCTTCCATTATACCAACTAGCCTCACACTATTATGCCATCTACAAATTTGATAAATTATATATTTAACCCCTATGAATGATAATGAATTCTTGTAAATTTTTCTCACAAATCCCTTTCAATTTGACACTAAACTATCAGTTACTTATTTTTTGGACTGATCATTTAATCAGTTCTGCATCCACCTAATTTTACTTAAATCTATATAAGATTGTAATAAGATAACTGCACCATATATATTGCTAATATATAGAAAAAGTTGTATCTAAGGAATTTTTAAAGTTCTATTACTTCAGTAACTGTTTAAAAATTTTTAAAAAAGAAAAAGAAATAAATTCTTTTACATGATCTCTTTTTTATATTTAAATACTGGTTTCTGTGATCACTATATTCATTTCTAGATGTTCACTAACCAAACTTTTTGACCTTTTAGGTCAAAGACTTTTAACATTTAATTCTCATCTTTCCTTTACTGAAACCAGAACATTTGCCCATCAACAATCCTGTAGTCCTTTTTTTATTATCTTTCAGGAATTATTGACAGAGCTAAGAAACCTTATCTTTCTGGTATTTTAGTACCTGAAGACATAGATCATCCTGGCCTTGTGACAAACTTGTCAAGGGCACCTAGCTGCTCTTCTTACTTATCTTGGATATCAACTCAATATGAGCTATATTTATTTTGTTCTTTTCAGTCCAAAGATCACACTTCTTGGGATAGGTAACAACAGACGTAAAGTGTGCAATGCAAGCATACAGCTCTATAAGATCTTTTCAAATTTTAGAGTTATATGAGTCATTATTCTTAGTTTTTCAAATTTGGATGATCTTGCCAAATTGACTTTGTTGTCATGCAAGACACTTCATCTCATCTCTATACTTTTGATCCTTTCCTTCATGTCTACAATATATTTCCATCTCATCTTTCCCTAGTGGAATCGCTTATTTCCTTCAAATATTTGTTCAAATGATGACTTTTATATGAAGTCTTTTCTACTCAGAGCTGCTAGTTCTCACCAAGTCACCTTGTATTTATTTTGTATATACTTATTTATACCTCTGGTAGAATCTTAGCTTCTTGAGTATAAGAATTATTGATTTTTTATTTTTTCTTCAGTGCCTACTATATAATGAAAATATGTTTGTTGATTGATTTATTAATAACTGATCCATACTTTTGATTTGAAACCATTCTCCTGCCTTTGTTCAGCTCCCAGATTAAACTGACCCTTAACTAATCTGTAATTCTATATAAATAAATGATGTCATGATTCTAGCCCATCTCTAATGAAAAACATTAAGTCTTCCCCTTTCCCTGGCTTTTTGCCACAGACATCTCAGTAAATGCATTGGGAAATCTGCTTCCCTGTGTCACAGACAATTCTGTTCACTGTTCTTTTTCTAGATGAAAGTAGGAAAAATAACAATAGCTTTATTGTTATGCAATTCTGCAGTTATGTCTAATTTTTCATGACCCTGTGGACCATATTACTGACCATGGGATTTTCTTGGAGAGTTATTTGACATTTCCTTCTCCAGTGCATAAAGGCAAACAGAGGTTGTAACTTGCCCATGGTTTTACAGCTATTAAGTGTCTGAGATAAATCTGAACTCATCTTCTGGACTTCAGACTCAGAGTTCTATCAATTGAGATACCCACTTGCTTCCATAATAATAGCTAACTTTTATAAGAGACTGCTATGTATTAAGTCTCTTATAAAAGTTAGCTATTATTATTACTATTATTATGGAAGCAATTGGGTGTCTGAAGATGGATTTGGACTTGGATCTTTCTGATTTCATGTTAGCACTTTATGTACTACATTATTTAGCTGTCCTCTATTACAAAGATAATCATATGCCCTTCTTTGCATATGTATAGGAGGATGAATATAATCTCACTAACCATATTAGGGAAAAGGACTGGAAACAGCGATATTTCTTGGTTTTGAACATGTAAGTATTGAATTTTTTTCTTCTTTTTCATGTTTCATCTTTTGGACTTTCTCCAGGGAAGTTCAGTTTCACTGCAGATTGAGTGGGTTAACCTGTTGCCCTGAAGACTGTTTGTCTCTATGTAACACCACTCATTCATCCTCAAAGGCACCTTTCCCATCACTATCACACCAACTGAGAATTTATAAAGAAGGAGAATTAATCAAGTATTTGTCATTTTGAACAGACAATAAATCGTTTTAAAACAGTAGAACTGAATGTCAGCCACAAGTCAGAATATCTCACTATAATTTTGCAATATTATTTTTAGTTTTAGTTAAATGTATCTAGAATATAGACAGGATTGAATGCTTTTACTCTTTCTTGCCATAACCTCAGAGATGCAAGTCAAAATATGATGAGTAGACGGGCATTGTAGCATACACCTATGTTCCCTGATCCTGAAAGACAGGCTGGTGAATTGCTTGAGTTCTAGAGCCCTGAGCTGCAGTGGAGTTTAAACTGATGGGGTATCTACAATAAATTCAGCATTACAGTAGGTTTGAGGGGTGGACACTGAGCTGCCTGGAGAGGAGTAAACTATCAGAAAAATGAAATGGATTAAAACTTCTATGGGCATCAGCAGAGGGATCTTATGGAAAACAATGACTTTGCTTCTAACCCTAGTGAGTGCAAGTCTCAAAAACAAAACAGACAATAAACACACATTCAATTCTTCCCCACTCAAAAAAAAAAGTACAGAATGAAAAATATTTACCAAAAAGATCATAGAAGATATTTCCTTAATAACTGATATTCTTAGCCTACAAAGGACCATTTTAGAGGGATACATGATAATGTACAAGTGGCATACAATTTATTAAAAAGTAATTTAGAATTTGTTGAGATTTTAATTTAGATTTTGAGGAAAATTGAATTGCTTTGGTTTGAAGATTCAATTTCTCTTTTTCAGCCCTTAGCCCATTTCTTGGCCCAGAGTATGAGTTTAATAAATGCTTTTTCATTTTTCCATTTCTGTCTAAAATATATAACATGAATTATTCTCATTTTTAACATCTTGACTCCTAAAAATACTGATACTTATATGAACAAATTTTATATATATCTATATATCTATATATATCAATTCCTCCAGGGGTAACAATGAAAGTGTTTCCTAAAGAAAACCTATGAGATATATTTGTGTTTGGATAGTGAAATCAAGAGTTTATAACCTTTTCCTCTGTGTCTCATGGGTTCTGTTAGCAATCTGGTGAAGTCTAAGGACATCTTTTAGCATAATGTTTCAAAATGTATAACAAAAAGTACATGGAAAGAAAACCTATATAAATACTTATTAAATATGTGCAAATCTATGTATATGCGCACAAATATCTGTATCTATGTTATTTATAGCTATCTACTATCTATCCAAATACATATATACTGACAGACCCCAGGTTAATTAAAAGGTTCTTAACCTTTTGAGAAGGATAGATTCTACTCAAGGTAACTAGTAGTAATGGGGAATGAAGTTTATTTACAGAAGCAGAATAAAAAGGATTGTAAAGTAATATGAAGATTTAATCTGAAAGCAATTCTGATATGCTTAATTTATTTTATTCTTTATCTAATAATCAAAATCTTTCCTATGCTTTCTTGTTTTCATCATCACAATTAGATTTTGCAAGAATTTTGCTAATAAAAATTATTACTTTATTCTTCCAATGGCTTAATACGCTGAGGGTTCACATCTCTGAGGCTTAACAAGTCAGGGCAAGTTCTTTATTAAATCATATTTTTATCCTCCAAATATACTAAGAATTCATCTTTCTTTCTACAAAATTGTCTTTCTTTGTCTTTCAGAGGGCATAGTTTTTGTATTTCTACTTTCTATCAAGCAATCCTTTTTTGCCTCCAAATCCACTGGGAAAGGCTGTGAAAATTACTGCTCCACTTGGCTTAATTGGTAAACAAACAGGCTACTTGCCTTGTACTGAGAATCAGGAAGATCAACACTGTGGAAACTTTTTCTACTGCCAGCTTATTCAATCTTTTCATTCTAGAACTCTCTACAAACAAGCCGCTGTTGTTTTCTTCATCCTAGAAATCTATTCCAATATCTGCAAAACTGTTTTTAGACTAATGTGCTACTCTTTTCCTCTGTTGCCCTCTGCCTTTATTTTTTCCTTATGACTTTTCTGACTCTGTTATCTGTATATTACCTATCAGTTCTGCACTCCATATCTGTAACTCATGATCTAAAATTCTCTTCAGACTTTTTAATCTCAAGCAATTTGCCAATTCTTTAATTAATTTCCCCAGGGGAATTGTTTAAACAGCAGAATAAGGAAATCAGTAATCTGATTAATACTATTGTTTAATAACTGGGAGATAGCTTTGAAGTAGTGAAAATATTTTTGTATATTACAATAGAAAAATTAGATTTTAGTGCTATTTTGCTACTTACTGCTTTTGTGGTGTTAGAGAGGTCCTTAACATCTCTTCTTTCATAAAAAGGAGAAATAAGAACATATAAATTCTCTACTATTATATTTCATTAATCAAAAAAGATTCTATAGGTAAAACACTCCTTGACAGTAAATTTGTTTACAAATAAAAAGTCTTATTAATACTATATCTTGGCTAAATCAAATCAGTAAACAATAAATAATTACTGACAGCTTAAAAAACTCCAAGCTAAGTGTTGGTAAGAGAAAGGCCTAAACATTTCTATCCTCAAAAAGCTCACAATAGAACAGACAAGATGCAAAAAAACTATGTATGAATAAGTTTGATACAAGAAATGGTATACTAGAAATAATTCAAACTTTTTCTAGAGAGCTGATTCTCAAAACTTTTAGTATGTGTATTTTTACTTTGGAAATCAGCAAACACCACAAACCATGGTTTATTTTGTTTGGTAATTTTTCCAATTGTCCAGATTTTATAATGTGGTAAGAAAAATGTTAATAACATAGATTTAAAACTGTAGATATTTTTAGAACTAGTTATACATCAACCCAACATTGCTGTATAGAGGATGAATTTTAAATGATTTCATGGGGAAGGAAATAGCCTTAAAAAAAGGATTAAGAAAATCTTGAAGAAAATAGGGTTTGAAAGAAGTTGGAAAAGGCCGAGATGAGGAGAGAATGGACATTAAAGGATAGTTTAGTGAAAAGACACAGAATTTAGAAATTGTGCAAGAAACAGCAAAGAGGTCAGTGTCAATGAATTGCAAATCATGCCAAGGGGAGTATAAAGAAGATTGGATGGGTCAGAAGAGGATAAGTTATTAAGAACTTTAAAAGGCAAATGGGAATTTATATTTGATCCTAAAGGTGATGGGGAGCTATAGACGTTTATTGAATGAGGGAATGGTGACATATTCATCCTACTTTCTCAGAGAAAGATCAGTTGAAACTGAATGGAGAATGAAAGGAAGTTGGAAGAGTGTGAAAGAAAGAAAATTATCAGTAGACTAGAGCAATAGTCTAGGGATGAGATATTGAGAACCTGCATCAGGATAGCAGTAGTGCCAAAGAAAAGGGTGTTTAATAAAATAAATTATGAAGGTAAAACCAACAATATTCTCTAGAACATCACTTCCTCCTCCCTCAAAACACATCATCTTGATATTGATTGTCAGTACTATAGGCAAAAGAAACAATAAAAGATAAGACTTTTAAATGCCAAAGCAGTTCACTGATGAAAAAAATGGGTCAAAGACATTTTTTTGACACCCTTGCAACTTTTACTCATGGGATAAGGGCACACTGCTACTTGGGAAATAATCTATTTGTCCTATTTTAATTTTCATGTGTGTTCGTTTTACTCAAATGTAGGTTTGCCTTCCTATTCAAACTACTCATCCAGGAAAATCTACAAGGTCAAAACCTGACTTCTACTCTGAATTATGATAAACAGTACACCAATTTTTAAAATCTGCAGTGCACCACCAATGGTAATAGTGGGGTTTTTTAGTTATCATTTTATTGCACAATTTAGGCTTAAGCCATTTATAGTGGGAATAACAAATTATGCTCCCATCATAGTATGAGAACCAGTAACAGAAAAGCCATGTTTCTAATTCTGACATTTTTTCCTTTTATGCTGCAAATATGGAAGGAACAGTAGAATGGTGGGAAATAAATGATGTTACTAAACCTGAAATCTTATCAAGATTGCTGTGTTTAAAATAATCAGCTCTAGGGACATAATATGAGAATGGAAAAATTCATGCTGACTAGCTTTTAGATGAGTTTTAAATTTTTTTTTGTCTGTGACTTACAAGATACAATCATTAAATTACTCTAAATGTATGTCCTTGGGTGATAGAAGTTGCCCACAGAAAACATGGCTCATAACACCAGTTTCATTTCATTGACTGCAGAGCATGAAAAATACAACAATCTACAAAGAACATCAGGTGGTGTTTCTTTGCAACCAAGACAGACTTTAGTTTTTTTTTTTTTGTTGTTGTTGTTGTTGTTTCTGTTTTTTAAGATATACTCTGGATATTTAGGGAAATTAGATGTGTTTCCAGGTAACTAGAAGTATATATTGAGAGTATGCTTTATCTTTTTACTTTTATATTATTTGCAAATTTGAAGATTAGCCTTATCCACAGTGGGTAAGAGTATTAAATTCTTGGCAATTCAGTTCACTCGAGGACAGATGCTGGTACAGTGGAAAACAAACAAACAAACAATAAATTTAGAGTCACAAGAGTTGAGTTCTAGATCTAACTGCCATTTACAATTAATGAAACCTCCCTGGGTTTCAGTCTTATATTGTGTTAAATGAGTAGTGTGGACTAGAAGATTTCTAAGATCCTTTCCAATTGTAAATCTCTGGTCCAGTAAATATTCCTGCAATGGAGGATGGACTAATGAGAGTCCAGAATTTAGAATTTGTGTTACTGGAGACTTGCCTGCTCCCAGAAGTGGTTATTTTGGTACAAGGGCGCAGTTTACTGCTTTGTGGAAAAAAAAAAAAAAAAAACTTTAAATTTGCTACTGAGCTATTACTGAGTATGCATATGAAAAGCAAGGACAAAATAAATGTTTCCCTTCGCTGATGTTTTTTGTAGAAGAAGAAACTGAATGCTTCTGAATGAGGAAAGTGTATCTTGCCCTCCCTTTGTCCTCCATTCGATAAATACCAATGGTCTATATTACCTCCAGAATCAAATATAAAAATTCGATTTGGCTTTGAAACTACTTCATAATTTGCCCCCGTTCTACCTTACCAGTCTTACACTTTATTCCCTTCCACTTACTCTATAATAAAGATATATTGCTCTCCTTGTTGTTCCTTGCACATGAATGACACTCCAGTTTCTGTCTACATTCTGTAGTTATCTCCAATGCATCTCCCTTTTCATACCTATCTATGAACTTCACTGTTTTTCTTCTAGACTTGGTTAAATCTCACATTCTGCAATAAGAATCTCTCAGTCCATTTTAATCTTAATGCCTTCCCTTTAAGATTACCCTTAATTTATCCTGTACATCTTGTTTATATACCAGTCTCTCCTACTACTCTACAACAGTGTAAATAGGAAATTTAGAACAGACTGTTTTTCGTTTTTTATTTTTTTATTTTTTTGTTTTGCCTTTTTTTTTTTTTTTGGTATTCTCAAAACTTAGCACGATACCTGGCAAATAGAAATAGTTTAATAAATTTTAATTGAGTGATAGAAATTTAAAGTCTCCTGTTTTTGAAATTTAAAAACTTCAGCTGTCATCTTCTCTACTCTCAAGATATCTGATCACTAACTGTAGTTAGATTATTTGGGTTTTCTGGATATTTCAGAATGTCTGGTTCATTCATGTTTTTTGTAGTAGGAATATTAAGTTAAATAAAAACTAGGAAATGGAAGACAGAACCATGGCAAAGTAGCAAAGGAAATATGTGATGGCAGATGGGACTTTATAAGGCTACTCAATTACTATCAGCTACTAGAGGGCCTAGTCCATTCTGGTTTTGACTTTGTAGCCCCCAAAAAGGCACACAATGTGCTTAGTAAGTGCTTGAACAGACAAAAAGCCTTCAGTATGATAGGGAAAATATGAGTTTTACAACCTGAGGACTTAAATTCACTACTCCTGAAATTCACTGGCTATATAACACCATTGCCCATTCCTTCATCCTCAATTCATGGATATTCTTCAATCCAGTTTTATTAGCCTCCTTGTTATTCCTTTAAAAGGAGATTTCACTTCCTAACTCCAAGAATTTTCATTGGGTCTTCTCTATTCCTGGGATGTTTTCCATCCTCATCACTTCTTGGCTTCCCTTTTGCATCATTTCGCATCCCATCTAAAATATCTCTTTCACAAGAAGCCTTTTTTGACGCCCCCTAATTATATTGCCTTTTTTCTGTTGATTATTTCCAATTTATCCTGTTTGTATCTTGATGTACATAATTCCTTGAATGTAATCTCCCTCAAAGGACTCTGAACTTCTTGAGGGCAGGGAATAATTTTCACTTTGCTTTGTATCTCAAGAAGTTAGTACATTCCTTTGCAGACAGTAGGCAATTAATAAGTGTTTGTTGACTGATAGCAACCTTCATGAAACCTCATTTTCCTCATATGTAAAATGAAGAAATTGGACTAAATAATTAATCACTGTGGTCCTGACTTAGTCTAGATCTATGATATTATGAATCTTATTAAATACTAAGGAGGGGACTGCCTACTTTACTCATTTCATTAGTATTTTTAAATGTAGATTTTATATGAAAGTCTCAGAGAAGATAAAAATAAAAAAGATTCCTGACTCCAAGTTCAGTTATCTAGCTACTATTCTACATTGTCTCTTTTAAGATCATTACCCAAATACTTATCCAGGATTTTCAAAGTAGTTTTATATCCTTTATTTTAGCCTTCCACAATTCCCTTAGAAATGGGGTGGTGGCAAATGAAGAAACTGATATTTAATAAAGTTAACTGACTTGTTTCAAGTCACATAATGCAGAACAAAGTTGGGAAATCAGCAGTTGGGAGAAATTTTAATATAATAAAAAGAGCTAAAAATAATCATTTAACTCTGGATATGTTCCAGATACTATGGTAAGAATTTTTAAAATATTATCTTATTTGATCCCCATAACAACCCTGGTAGATAGGTGCTATTATTATCTTTATTTTACAGATAAGAAAACTTGAGACAAACAAAAGTTAAGTAATTTTTGCCTGTAGTCACTCAATTATTAAGTGTCTGAGATTAGACTGAAATGCAGGTCTTCCTGATTCTAGCCCTACTGTGATGTCCACTGTGCCACCTAACTGGCTTACCATAGGATATTCATTGATATCTGATAATATTTAGCATATAGTCAAGGAAGAGATGATGAAAAGAATCCCGACAAAGGAAAAAAATAGAGGTCTATCCTCTCCCAGTTTAAGTGAAAAATCTAGATTCTTAATTTTAACCATGCAGCTCCAACTCCCAAATGTGAGTTTATGAACATTTTGAAATGTTTCCATTCTTATTTCTCTCATCATCTTGATACAATATTACTTGAATACACAGTGACAGCATCTGAATAGCTTTTCAGATGCTGTGCCTTTTCTTTGCTTTCTGTATTCCTTTCATATGGAGAATTGTTAGAATTTTAAGTTTTTAGTTGAGATGCTGAAAGATAAGATCCCCATCTTTATTTTTAGTGTCTCTAATCACATAAATTTAACACTTCATCTGAAAGACAAGCTGCTGGCATCAGTTCTCCTGCAGTCACCAACTGTCTGGAACATCAGTCAGGACAGCAGTATTTTGACATATATTGCCATTGCCACCTGAAATCTTTGTATAATGTGAACAAAGTCAGATGCATGCTTCTGCAAAAACTCCATGGGAGTCAAATGCAGCTTTATGTCTAATGAATAAAACAAGGAAAGTCAATATTCATTGCTAAATGAGAATGGCAGATTTATTTTTGAAGTGCAAAACAACAGCAGGAAAGGGAAAGGGGAAAAGTTTTCAGGTTAAAATTAAAATTGAAGTGGACTCTTCAGCTCGTAAGAATAGAATGGAAGGAGGAGTCAGAACTTAATAAGTGGAGATGTCACTGAATAACATTTTGGAAACTTCACATGGCTGTATATGAACCAAAACTTTTTCATGAAGCAAGCAGACACTGGTCTTTTGCGAGGGAAGAGTTTGAGACCATTAGCAAATTGAAAGTTAAACTCTGCCTTCAGGTTTCCAGAGAACCTTCCTCTACATATGGAAATGTACAATATCTTCTCAGTACTCAGGACAAAACTTATTCTCACTTTTAGGGAGAGACTATGCATGTTTAGTGCTTTTACAGAGTGGACTAGCTGAAATGGATTGTTAACACTTTAACTTGGCTATAATATTTGCTTCCATATGCCAAATTCTCAAAATTATTACAGATTCCAAAAGGAGTGTACATGAAAGGGCATGATTTATATATCAAAGACCATTTAATTATAGAGAAAGAAAATCTTCCTATTTATGGATTCCTTAGCTTACTAGATATCTAGTTCTCATACTCATGATATTTGCTAATATGACCAGGATGCACTTCAGCCAAAATTGACTTTAATCCTAGTTCGTGTAAGCTGCTGATGAAATGGTATTGTTACGGGTGTATGGGAAATCTCTCTTCCCCAAAAGCATTACCTCCAAATATATCAATGTGAAAACAGGCTCCACTAGAAAATACTAAGATTCCTTGCATTAAAACTTCTCTTGTCTATTTTATTGTTAAATGTAAACTGGAAGAGGTCATGCATTAAAACATTAAAACTTCATTGCATATTAATATAAATAAGACTGACAGTTCAAATCGTTCCTGGGAATAAGAAAAGAAATAGATAAATTTTAATGGATGTTAATGGGGATAGAGAAATCTGAAAAATAGGGTCCTAAGATAGTAGTAGAAAAGAAGGAAGCCAGGAGAGGAAATAAGGATATTTGATGATAGTTTAGGGGTAGATTGTGAGTTATATCAAAGGGCTATAAGCAATTAAAATTAGATGATTCAGAGACAAAGTTAATGTTTAACTGAGACATTCTTTGTAGACTAAAGATGTCTATTTCTTTTAAGGTGTAGAGTAGTTCTGTGTAGGATATTCATGTTTAGAACCAGATTAGAATCAATGAATAATATGGCCCTTTTCAAATGTGTGATCTCCTGATTCTGTGAGGCTGAGCAGAAAACATTTATTCTGTTTCTTTTTCACCTTTTACATTCTATGAGCTAATTCTCATAAAAACAAAAGTTAATCAGTCAATCAATAAGCAACCTATTATGTGCATGGCACTCTTATTAGTGCTAAAGATACAAAGAAAGGCAATTCCTTGTTCATATATTTGATACACATATATGTGTATGTGTGTATATGAATATACATTTATATTTTTTTCAGGAATAGACATACATGTGTCCTAGATCCTAAGAAATAGAGTTTTAACTCTAATATTGCTTTATGATTGTATGAACTTTAATCAGAATGTAATTCAAAATATTTTAAAATAATCTGACATCCAAGTTACCAGGATGAAGAAACCACACCATTTTTAGTGCTAACTGATATTTTAATGCAAACTACAACTAGTCAATTATTTAGAACATAAAGTGAAGAAGAGCATAACCAAAGGAAACTTTAGGGGAAATTTAGTAAGGGAAAATGCAGTTTCTTAAATTGGAATTTGACCGTGGCTCCTCAATTAGTACTACTACTATTACATTTAATGGGATCTTTAACTGTCATTACTGTCCCAAAGCTTAGCTTCTTTTAAAATTTAGCACTTTAAAAAGTTTAGATGAAAAAAAAAATGTATCCAGGATACACAATCTGAAAGCAATAGTCCAGAAAAAATAAACTTGAGGCATTTGATTATTTGGTAAAACATGTGTCATTATAATCTGTCATTAATATTATATTTCCCTTTCATTTTTCTCAGTGAGTGAGATTTCATTACAGAAACATTCATTTTCTGGTAAAATTAGCATATTATCTTTCTTCATAGGGGAATGAAAAGATCAATCTGAATATTTGAATACTCAAAAAAAATCCCAACAATAAAAATAGTTATAACTAATATTTATTCATCGCATATTTAAAATTTTGAAATAAAGCTATGCAATAACCTTGCAGATAAAACATAATTTTCACTCCAAAAAAATCTCAAGAAAGAAAAAACAAATTTTAAAAAATAGAATATATTGCTAACTTATATACCTAGTTATCCCATCTATTATCTGATAAGCATTCACACTTAATACTCATTCTAATGCAAGTAAAACAAAAATTACTTTGAATTTACATATGGTAGACAAAATTCCACAGTCATTTTTGGACAAGCATTAAGTTGGATCGCAATATCTTTTAGAACACAAACACTGCATCTCTTCCTCTCCCCCAACTATAGCAGTACCTCTTTCTTTCTTTTCACCTAAAAAAATCCAGTTGTTAATGAACCAAAGTGCAAACAAATTATAAAAATTTAAAAAGTAATACTATGGGTTAAACATATTTTACATTTTGACATCTGTCAGTGCTTTGGCTGGTTAGGTATCAACTGCATCTTTAAATATCTATTTGATCTAAAATTATAAGTATAAAATTTACAATTGTAGTTATTATAAGTAAAAAATATATATAACTTATCTTGTATTTTCTTTTTTCCCATCTACCCTGTTTTTCTCCTGGAATAAATATAAATCACTCCCTGGTTTCAAAAACAGATAGGGGCATTAGCTTTAAAGGTCGAATATGCTTACTATCTAGTAGCCTAATTTCATGGCATGAGATACCTACAGTGACAAATGAGGGAGGCCTATGATATAAAGATAGCTGGACCATTAGCACAAAAAAGTGTGATTGAGTGTTTGGAACTTTTGCTGCAAAAATTATGGCATTAGTAAAAATAAAGACAGAGATCTTTCCCTTGATCTCTAATTCAGTTGTCCTTAAATAATTAGTAGAAACATGTCAGAAAAATTAAGGTCTTGAAATTAGAGAATTTCACATTTTGAAAAGTTAACTCTCTGAAGAAGGTTAAAAAATTCAATATATAAGGAGATGGTTTCTATAGTACAAAGCCTACTAATTAATGAAAATTATGTACTTCACAGAGATTTTTGGTTACTGTGGAACTGAAATGCTTAAGTCAATAAAGGACTGATTTTTTCTGTGCAAATATGAAAATTATGAAATATATATTTAATATAACTGAAAAAGTATTATCATTTTTACTGCATTCTAGAAGATCATAGGCACTGGAAAACTTCTGGAGTCATATGCAAACATTCCTTATCTTTGTTGAACTCAAGAAAATAAGTAATATTTCAGTAGCATAAGATGATTTATCCCAAAAAGCACAGGATACAGAAGACTTCTAAGTCAGCCAAGGACAATTGATACAATTACATAATCATATAGATTCTGTTTCTGTTAGGGACCGAAAGAATGCTTGAAAGATTTGGAAAAAAAGGAAAAGTATTAACAAACTAGAAAAGAATCAATGTAGTCTATTATGTTTTCATAAAAGAGAAAAATATCTGAGAACTTTTGTCCAATTAGCTTGATTTTGACTATTGCCAACATTTTGTAAAGGATCACTAAAAAGGATGAGAGGAGAAAAAAAGATGATTGCAAAGGTCCAGCATGGCTTCATTAAAAAAAAAAAAAAATCATGCCAGATCACTTTTTCTCTTTTGGAAAGGGTAACTAAGTTCATAGATCATCAAAAGAATGTTATGCTTACAGTTTTCTCAGATTTCATAAAGTGTTTATCAAAGCATGGTGTTATTGTAGAAAATGTGTTACATGATTTTTTTCTTATCCCATTATATTGTGTTAGTGCATTTAAATTAAATGTTTTATCTTTTGACTTTTGATAATTTGCTACAGTAGAGAAGAGATCTAGTGTTACAATATAGTATAATAATATTTCAGGGATAAATGTAAAAATCTATTTTTGATTCTAGAAAATGTGTCACAAGTTCAACATGGCTCAAGCATGATTAGACAATTAACAAAGATCTGAACCTTTAGTGGATTAAAAAGCACAATACTAATCAGTAGTAAAATGTAACTGTCACAAACAAACAAAACCAGAATGCAATATTGGACAACAATTAGAGAAGTTTACCTTTCAAAAACAAAGAGGTTATATGTCCTCTGTATTCTGAGTTTAGTACGCCACATCAGAAATAACAAATTAAAATTCCAGTTTAAGAAAGACATCAATAAGTTCTAGATAATAGAGAAGATATCTAGGAAGAAGAAAAATTCTTGAATCCAGATCTTATAAAGGTCAGTTGTCGGAACTGGTGTATTTAGCCAAGAATAGATTTTTGGGATGTAATATTGATGTTGAAATTTTTGAATGGCAATCAGAAGGAAGAAGTATTAGAACTTTATGACTGGCCTCAGAGAAAAGAAATTAAAGCACTAAGTGGAACCTTCACTTGTGGAAGACTTCACAAAGCCTTTCTAGCAATTAGAGCTATACAAAAGTCAAATGTGCTGATTCAGAAAGTAGTAGATCCCCTTTACTGGAGAGATTTTTAAACAAATGTTAAATGAATATTTGTTGGGAATAAGAGTGGGAATTCCCTTAGGATATGAATTGGGTCACAGGGCCAATAAAGGAATTTCTAAGTCTAAAATCTGTAATTCTGTGAAAATACTGAGGACTGAACCAATGGATAAATGGATTCTATATGTGACCTCTCTGGATTGTTCATGTAACATTACCAAAAAAAAATTGTTAGTACATATAAATATATATATATATATATATATATGTGTGTGTGTGTGTGTGTGCATATGAAAGTATATACATATATATATATATATGCATGCATTCAATATGTGTATAAACACAAATGTGTATATATGGATACAGATATAGATGTATTACATATGTATATATGTATAGATCACTAATTTGTGTCTTATATTCATTGAGATTGAAAAAGATATATAGATTCACAACTGGTATATTATTTGGTAAAGGGGTCAGTTGAAGAAAATCTGTTGCCTAACTAAAGTTTCACCTCAGAAAAACTCTGAGGACAAAAATCAAACAAAATAAATGTTGTATATAATGCTTGAGTTCAGTCAGTAACTTTGGGAGTCTGATTATTAAATCTTTGTGTTGAGGCAAAATACAAGATCAATAACCAGTGAAGAGTCACCCAAATAACATACAGTTTATAAAATTGGTAACTTGACAGTTTTCTCTATACTCAAAGAAATTGAAATGAAAATGTAAGGACAATATAAAGCAGCCACTTACTGATCATGGGAAAACTAGAATCCCTAAAGATCCTGAAATTAAAAGTGATGTAGATTCAGGGAAGTGGGTTCCAAAGGGGTCTATCAACCAAATGACAATGAATAGTTGGTATTAAAAAATAGAATTTCCTAAAATAAGAAAATATATAATCATAAAAATATAATGCAAGGTAGAAAATTGCAGGAACAAAAGAGAGATACAGAAAGAGATCTAAATTTATTTTGCAAGGGATAAATCAGTTTTATGTGAGTTAATCTGGGTAGTTTTCATGAAGGATATGGAAACCTACTGCGATGTGGTCTTAAAGGAATAAAAGAATTTCAAATGACAAAGATAAAGGAGCAGAACAATCAATGTGGGGGTTAATTATGGGGGGGGGGTGAGGCAGCCAGATGGCATCTATGCATAATTGGAGGTGGAATTGTACAGGATCAGATCAAAAAACAGCTAATACTTCTGTTAGGAATTTTAAGAAACACTATGACCATTTTCCTTTGTTCTCAAACAGCCCTCCACAGCTTGGATTACTCTCTGACATCTTAATATGTATGCTCATTATTGAACTGCGCTTTTCATCTATAGTCGATGGGTCTGATAATTCTTTTTAAATTTCTATTGTTCACTCTCTCTAGCTCTTTCCATCCAGATATCTCTAGTGAAAGTCTTTTATATTAGATGGGTACTAGGCAGTATGTATTACATTTGAGGCTTCTTTGGATGTGATAGTGGAAGACTCAGGCATAGTGTTTATTAAATCTTATATTTATTTTCACTTTTACAAAGCTTCAAAATAAGATACAGATAGTATGGGGGGAAATCACCTGTGTTTGAGGCAGGAAACAGGGGAAAGAAAATCACTTTCTCTAACTTGGAATTTAGTTTGGTTTGCAGAAACTTTATGGAGGGGATGGAGAAATATTGATTGCAACCATTGGGGGATGCCCTTTGGAGGCCATGCATCAGATGAAAATTGTAGGCAAAAGAATGTGTTAGGTTGTTTGACTCTGAGAGTACTGATGTTTCATATCTGCTATCCTGGGCAAATCTAACAGATTATTAAATAACATGTTGATTATTTATTATTTATTTAATATGTTTATTATTAATTAAATATTTATTTTGATATTAAGTATTAACTATAATAATTTAAAATATTAAAGATGAGGTATGCAATGTAGGTAGTCTAAAATTCAGAATATACCTGAAGCAAAAGCATGTGGAAAAATAAAGGAAGTAAATATTCTCAAGATTGCAAGAGACAAGTAGGAGGTGCCCTTGGGACACAGCAACAACTGTGGAAGCTAAGCTTCAGTTATTGACTTCAGTGAGGCAGATTAAGGACAAAGCAACAACAGCAGATGTGGAACTAGCTACAAAAAGATAGCTAATGCCAGTTACAAAGGATAGCTGGGAAAGCAAGACTTCCCTAGAGGGTTATATCAATACCAACCCAAGGCAGAGTAGGTTAAGAGGTAAGGAGCTATCAGAGATGTGCCAGTAAAAACTCATAGAAGTCCTTCTTCCACTTTATTTGAAGCATGAATATTCTGCAAGGGAATTTGTTTCCTTTTTTTCATTGGGTTGAGAGTCTGTGGAAAGGAAATTTTTACCATTGTTTTGTAAGTTTTTAAGAAGATATTTATTTATTTTTTGTTTTGTTGGCATTGTTTATTTAAATGATTTATTTTTCATTCTGGTGATATGCTACAATAGATAGAAATGAAAGTTTAGAATGCATTTCTTTTTGTTTTCATGAAACCTGAACATATCTGAGGATCCATGAGTAGAATGGAAGACGCCATTATACTAGAGAAAAACTTCTTGAAGTTGTCACATTTTAGAGACACCTAGAGAATAAGAAAAAAACAAAGTAAAAAATGAATAGGAATAGAGCTGTGAATAGAGATATGAGAAAAAAAAAAGACTACATTGGTATAGAAACAATATTTGTCAGACAGGTTGACAATGAAAAGGAAAAATCATCCTTAGCAGGGAGAATGTTGATTTTATTTTTTGGTTAGGTTTAGTCATCCAAATTCTATATCTCCACTAATAGGGTAAATTTTTATTTATATATAAATGTATTTTTTCAGCATCTAACTGATGAATAATATCTAGGGTTTTTTGTAGCAATTGAAGAAAGCAATCATTCTTTCAAAGAATAGCTCTACAAGGCCAAATGAACTATTAATAAAATATATAGTGAAAGTATACTTTTTTAGAGTTATAACTGAATAAACATGCCAATTAAGAAAATACCTTTCTTATTCTTTTACGCTGATTAACTTTACAAATGTGTGACATCTAGAAACACATTGCTGAACACAGAGATACACGTACATATAAAGCAGGAATTTGATTGTTATAGATAAAAAAAAAATCATGATCTTGGCATTAAGTTTGCCCTTGTTTGGATTCAGTCATATCCAAACATTTTGATGTACCTAAAACTCTGCAATGAGTCACATCCTTGTAGCCCTGTGGAATTTCTTGCATAGAGCCCTCCTGAAATGGTTTTGGGAGCAAGGATACTGAAGTCAATCAAGGTGTTAATCAGGAAAATAATAACCATTCCTAATCAGTAGTAATGAACTGAACCAGCTATGCCCAGGGAAAGAACTCTGGGTGATGACTAAAAACCATTACATTGAACTCCCACTCCCTATATTTATGCCCACCTGCATTTTTGATTTCCTTCACAAGCTAATTGTACAATATTTCAGAGTCTGATTCTTTTTGTACAGCAAAATAATGGTTTGGTCATATATACTTATTGTGTATCAAATTTATATTTTAATATATTTAACATCTACTGGTCATCCTGCCATCTGGGGGAGTGGGTGGGGGGTAAGAGGTGAAAAATTGGAACAAGAGGTTTGACAATTGTTAAAAAAAAAAATAACCATTCCTAATCTTTTGGAAACTATGCCCCTTGTTGATAAGCAGTAAAGTAAAAAATAAATGTTTTTATTCTATATAAGCTAGCTCTATGGGAAGGAGAATGGGAATAACTATAGTGTTGTAAGAAACAGAAAATATAAATAAAAACATCAAAATAGAGGCAGCTAGATTGCATAGTTGATAGAGTACCAGGCCAGAAGTCAGGAGTATCTGAATTTAAATCTGGCCTTAGACTCAACACAGGGTCATACAGCCCTGGGCAAGTCACTTAAATCCAATTGCTTCAAGAAAAACAAAGAACAAACAAAAACAAACAAACAAAAATCAAAATATGCAAAGCTGTAGCAAGAGGGTTTTTTTTTTAATTACACTTAAAATAATTGTAAACAATATAAAATATTTGAAAGTCTATTGACAAAGCAAATCCAAGTACTATATGAACACAATTACAAAACATTTTTCACACAAATAGGTCAGATCTAAATAATTGAAAAAATATCAATTGCTCATAAGTAGGTTGAGCTAATAAAATAAAAATGAGAATTTTACCTAAACTAGTCTATTTATTCAGTGCCTTACCAACCAAATTACCAAAAAATTGGATCATAGAACTAGAAAAAATACCAAAATTCATCAGGAAGAACAAAAGGTCAACAATATGAAGGAAATTAATGAAAAAAATATAAAGAAAGCCTAACTATAGCAGAACTAAAATTATATCATAAGGCAACAATCATCAAAACTATTTGGTGCTGGCTCAGAAATGGAGTGATGGATCAATGGAATGAGTTAAGTACACAAGACATAGTGGTAAATAATGATAAACCCAAAGACTCCAGTTTCTAAGATGAGAACTCACTTTCTGATAATAATTACTGGGAAAATTAGAAAAGAAAATGGCAGAAGCTAGGCAATAGATCAACATCATACTTCCTGTATAAAGATACAGTCAAAATGGCTACCTGATTTAGGCATCATGGGTAATACTATAAGCAAATTAGGAGAGTAAGAAATAGTTTATCTCTCAGTTCTTTGGAGAAAGGAGAAATTTATGGCTGAAGAAGAATTAGAGAACATTATGAAATCCAAAATAGATAATGTTGATTACATTAAATTTTTAAAAGTTTTTGCACAAAAAATGCAATGCAACCCAGATTAGGAGAAAAACAGAAAGATAAGAATTTTCATAACCAGTGTTTCTGATAAGACTCATTTTTAAAATATATAGAAAACTGAGTCAAATTTATAAAAGCACAAATTATTTCCCAGTTGATAAATGGTCAAATAAAATTAACAGACAGTTTTCAGATGAAGAAATTAAAGTCAAATATAATCAAATAGTCAAATTTAAAAAAAAGATCTAACTTATTATTGATTAGAGAAATGCAAATTAAATGACTTTGGGGTACTACCTCACATATGTCAGATTATTAATATGACAGAAAAGGAAAATAATAAATGTTGGAGGGCATGTGGGAAAATTGGGACATTAATGCATTGTTGGTGGAGTTGTGAACCAGTCTTAATATTCTGGAAAACAATTTGAATCTATGCATACCCCTGGATTCAACTATACCACTAGTAGGTATGTATCTCAAAAATATCATAACAAAGGAAAAAGGACCTATATATACAAAAAAAAAAATTGCAGTTTTTTGTGGTGACAAAGAATTGGAAATTGAGGGGATACCCATGAATGTAATGGAATATTATTGTTATAAGAAATTACGAACAGGCAAATTTCAGAACTGTATACAGGAAGATTGTGTGATGATCAACTATAATAGATTTAGCTCTTCTCAAAAATTTAATTCCAATAGACTTGGGATGGAAAATGCTATTCACATCCAGAGAAAGAACTGTGGAGATTTAATGCAGTTCAAAGCATACCATTTTTGCTTTAAAAAAAATTTCTTGCGGTTTTAATATGGAAAGATGCTTAGCATGATTGTACACATATAGCTTATATGTTTGCTGTCTTGAGCAGGAGAAGGAAAAGGGAAAAAAGAGAAGAATTTAGAACTCAAAATCTTAAAAAATAAATGTTGAAAGCTATATTTATATGTATTTGGAAAAAAATGAAATACTATTTATTGAGTGCATAAAATATGAGGCTAAAGACATGTTTATTGGAGCTCTTCTATATTCCAAAGAGCTTGCCACCTTGGAATTAAAAAGCCTTTGGACAGAAATTGTTCATTTCTACCAGACCTCTGAGAATAGACAGATTATTATGAGAGGAAATTTGACCCAAACCTTTCCCACCCAGCACCCATATACTCTGGCCCAGTTATTGTGTTTGTAAGGAATCTTTCCCAAAAAAATTATAAATGCCTTCTTGGTACTGAATCATTTGATTTGTATCAACTCTTTGTGACCCCATTTGGAAACTTCTTGACAAAGATACTGGCCATTTCCTTCTTAACTTCATTTTCAGGTGAAGGACTGATGCAAAGACTGATGTAAACAAGGTTAAATGATTTGCTCAGGGTTACAGAGTTATCAAATAAATAAAATTTAAACTCAGAAAGATGGGCCTTCATGATTCTCCATCCAGTGGTCTATCTACTATGCCATTTAGCTCCTGTCCTTTAAGCTAAAAGAAAGACTGTAAAATTCACTCTTCCCTATATGTAAAATGAGAACCATTGCAGCTCAATTTAAATCAGAGACTTACAGCAGAAAATCCAGCATCTCACATCTAGGATTATTGTTCATAACAGTAACCAGGAGAATTTCCTTGAACAATAGTTCTCCCCTGATACATAAATAGGGAGCAATATCAGACAAAGAGTACACATATTAGATGTACATGTCTGGCAGCATATACATGTCTCATGAGAATAGTTGGAATCAGGATCAGTAAGAACAACATGATGAATCATCAGGCCATTCTCTTTTAAGTGAAGTATAATTCTTGTGAGATTTTCCTCTACATCAAGTTCAAATTTGTAATTGTATACGGTTCTGACTCCTGAGGATTAGCAGAACTAATCTAATCCTTCTTCCCCATGACAGTCCTTCAAATACTTAAAGATCTCTTTAGTCTTAATTGTACTAGAATATTAAGACTTTTCACTCCTAGTAAAACCTCCTGAACTCAATTAAAAAAAAAAATTGTCACCCTACTTTGGAGGTCTATCTATATCTATATGTATATAATCTTAAACTGAAGTTCTCAACAGAGATGTTACTCAAGCTAAATATTAGGAAGAGTGAATTTTATAATCTGTCTTTTAGCTTAATGCACAGATGCTAAATATGTATAGACACACACATATATGTATGCTTATATAAATTCACAGATATACTCACGTATATCATATAAATATGTACATATACTGTATATATATTCAAATATACTGATTATTTATTTCTATTAATGATCCCTCTCTTTTAAACATGCTGCCCTGAATGGATTATAAAACTTTTGCTATAACCTGGACAGGAAAGATATTATATAATCTAAACCATTCTCTTTAAGTACAGGGAAATAAAATGTTGAGAAAAGTCAAGTTAAGTGGTTTATATAAAAATTTTCAAGTGAGTATAGGGAGTGCTTAAAGTCACAAAGATAATAAGTGTTAGAGAGTTTATTTTACCAAATTTAATACATTAACTTTCACTATCAATCTAACTACCATACATCTTCTCCAATATCTTACTCTAGGAATCATAATCTTTCTTTCAAGCATGGAGTTATCCACAACTTCCTTTTTTATGGAATCCCTATAGAATATTTTTTAAAATTAAAGCTTTCTATTTTCAAAATATATGCACAGATAATTTTCATCATTCACCCTTGCAAAACTTTGTCTTCCAAATTTTTTCCCTCCCTTCCTCCCACACATTCCCCTAGACACCAAGTAATCCAATATATGTTAAGCTTGTGCGATTCTTCTATACATATTTCTACAAGTATCATGCTTCACATTTTCAGATCAAAAAGGAAAAAAAAAAAACAGAAATAAAGCAAAATGAAAGCAAACAACAACAAAAATAGTGAAAATGCTACATTGTGATCCACATTCAGTTCCCACAGTCCTCTCTCTGGCTGTAGATGGCTCTCTTCATCACAAAATCACTGGAATTGGCCAGAATCATCTAGTTGTTGAAAAGAGCCACATCCATCAGAATTGATTATCATATAATCTTACTGTTGCCATGTATAATTATCTCCTGGATCTGGATTATTTCACTTAGCATCAGTTCCTGTAAGTCTCTCCAGGATGCTCTAGTCATCCTCTTTTTCATTTCTTATACACCAATAATATTCCATAACATTCATATACCATAACTTATTCAGTCATTCTCCAACTGATGGGCATCCATTCAGTTTCCAGTTTCTGGCCACTACAAAGAGGGCTGCCACAAACATCTTTACACATGTGGGTCCCTTTCCCTCCTTTAAGATCTCTTTAGGATATAAGCCCGGTAAAAATACTGCTGGATCAAAGGATATGCACAGTTTGATAGCCATTGGGGACAGAATAGTTGAATCAGTCCACAACATTATCAACAATGTATTAGTGTCCCAGTATTCCTACATCCCCTCCAACATTCATCATTATCTTTTCCTGTCATCTTAGCCAATCTGAGAGGTATGAAGGGGTACCTCAGAGTTGTATTAATTTGCATTTCTTTGATCAAAAGTGATTTAGAACACTTTTTTTCATATGATTGACTAGAAATGGTTTTGATTTTTTCATTTGAAAATTATCTATTCATATCCTTTAACCATTTATTAACTGGAGAATGGCTTGAATTCTTATAAATTTGAGTCAATTCTCTTTATATTTTAGAAATTTGACCTTTACCCAAATATTCGAATGTAAATTTTTTTCCCCCAGTTTATTGCTTCTAATTTTGTCTGCTTTGGTTTCGTTTGTACAAAAACTTGTTAACTTAATATAACCAAAGTTATCCATTTTGTATTCAATAACAAATTCCTCTTTTTGGCCACAAAATCCTTCCTTCTCCCCACAGATCTGAGAGATAAACTATCCTTTGCTCTTCTAATTTGCTTATAATATCACCTTTTCTGTCAAAATCATGAACCCATTTTTATCTTATCTTCCTATAGGGTGCTAGGTATGGATCAGTCCCTAGCTTCTACCATACTAACTTCCATTTTTCTCAGCAGTTTTTGTCAAATAGAGATTTTTTCTTCCAAAAGCTGGGCTCTTTGGGTTTGTCAAACACTAGATTATCACTATAGTCATTGACTATTTTGTCCTGTGAACCTAATTTATTCCACTAATTGACTAGCCTATTTCTTAGCTAGTACCAAATATTTTTGATGACCATTGCTTTATAATATAGTTTTAGATCTGGTATAGAGAGGCCATTTACATTCGCATTTTTTAAAAAAAATAAATTCCCTTGAAATTTTTAACTTTTTGTTCTTCCAGATGAACCTTGTTACTGTTTTATTTTAGCTTTGTAAAATAATTTCTTGGGAGTTTAATTAGTATGGCACTGAATAGTAATTTGAGTTAGGTAATATTGTCATTTTTATTATATTAGCTCAGCCTACCCATGAACTGATTAGATTTGACATTGTGTGGAAAATGTTTTGTAATTGTGTTCATATAGTTCCTGACTTTGTCTTGGCAGGTATATTTTATTATATCTACAGTTATTTTAAATGGAATTTCCTTTTGTATCTTTTCCTGCTGGACTTTGTTGGTAATATATAAAATGTTGATGATTTATGTGGATTTAATTTGTATCTTGCAACTTTTTTAAAATTGAGAATTATTTCTAATAGATTTTTAGTTGGTTTTCTAGGGTTGTCCTTAGACATCATATTCCAGTATCCATCATATTATCTGCATAGAGTGATGCTTTGGTTTCCTCATTACCTATTCTAATTCCTATAATCTCTTTTTCTTCTCTTCTAGATAAAGCTAACATTTCTAATACAATATTAAATAGTAATGGTGAGAGTGGGCAACTTTGTTTCACCAGTGATCTTATTGGGAATGGTTCTACTATATCCTCATCTCATATAACGACTTTAAATAGATGTTACTGATCATTTTAAGAAAAACTCAATTTATTCCTATATTCTGTAGTGTTTTTAATAATAATGGATGCTGGAGTGTGTCAAAAGCTTTTTCAGCATCTATTGAGATAATCATATGATTTATGTTACTTTGTTTATTGATATAGTCAATTATACTAATAGTTTCCTAATATTGAACCAGTCCTGCATTCCTGGTATAAATCCTACTTGGTTATTGTGTATTATCCTAGGGATAACTTGCTGTAATCTCTTTGCTAATATTTTATTTAAGATTCTTGCATCAATATTCATTAGAGAAATTAGTCAATAATTTTCTTTCTGTTTTCAATCTACCTGGTTTAGGTATCAGCACCATGTCTGTTTCATAAAAGGAATTGGTTAGGACTCCTTTCCCTATTTTTACAAATAATGTGCATAATATTGGGATTAATTGATGTTCAAACATTTGGTAGAATTCACATGTAAATCCATTGGGCTTAGAGATTTTTTCCTGGGAAATTAGTTAATAGCTTGTTCTATTTCTTTTTCTAAAATGGGACTATTTAAGTTATTTATTTCCTCTTCTGTTAATTTGGACAGTCTATGTTTTTGTAAGTATTCCTCCATTCCACTCAGATTATCAGATTTATTGACACATAGTTGTTCAAAAAAACTCCTAATTATTGCTCTAATTTCCTCTTCATTGGTGGAAAGTTCATCTTTTTCATTTTTGATACTAGCAATTTGATTTTCTTCTTCCCAAATCAAATTAACTAAAGGTTTATCTATTTTGTTGCTTTTTTCATAAAACCATCTCTTACTTTTGTTTATCAATTCAATAGCTTTCTTACTTTCAGTTTTACCAATATGCCCTTTTATTTTCAGAATTTCAAATGTGGTAGCATGCCCAATTCATTGATCTTCTCTGTCTCTCTTTTATACAAGCATCTAGAAATATGAAACTTCCCCCAAGAATAGCTTTTGCTGTATCCCAAAAATTTTGGTATGTTATCTCATTATTGTCGTTTTTTTGGATGAAATTATCAATTGCATCTATGATTTGTTGTTTCACCCACTCATTCTTTAGAATTAGATTATTTGATTTCCAATTAGTTTTTGGTCTTTTTCCTCCTGACCTTTTATTGACTAAGGTAAATTTTTATTGTATCACGATCTGAAAAAAAATGCATTTTCTATTTTTGCCTTTTAGCATTTGATTGTGAGGTTTTATGCCCTAATACATGGTCAATTTTTGTATAAGTTCCATGTACTGCCTAGAAAAAGTATAATTTTTTTCTGTCTCCATTCAATTTTCTCCAAAGGTCTATCATACTTAACTTTTCTAGAATTCAATTTACTTCCTTAACTTCTTTCTTATTTTGTGGTTTGATTTATCTAATTCTGAGGGAACAAGTTTGAGATGCCCCTATTAGTATAGTTTTGCTGTCTAATTCTTCTTGCAGCTCTCGTAACTTCTCCTCTAAGAATTTTGATGTTATGCCACTTGGTGCACATATATGCTTAATATTGGAAATCCTTCTAGAATTTGAAGGGAGCTTAGCAATTGCTTAGCCCTCATATTTAGCAATAGGAAATCAAGGCTCAAGGTAATAAAATTACTTTGCCAAAATCAAATAATGAGCAAATGGCAGAAATAAGATTTAACCCAGTTCCTCTGCTTCTAATTAATCTTCCCCCCCCCCCCCGCCCCTTTCTTTTTCTCAACGCTTTCTTTGTCACTGCTTGGTTGTTGTCCTTCATTCTCAAAGAGGATCAAAATGACATTATGATAGAATCAATCAAATTATAGTGTGCCTGACTGTGGCTGATCAGACTAATATGAGCTTATCACAGGTCAAGCACAAATAGTCCATATGAATATTTGAGGTGGATTCTCTAAATTTGTTTTTCTCACTTTTATTTTGTTACTTAAGTTCTGTTTTGCTCACAGAACACAAAACTTTCTCTAATGAGGGCATACCATATTATGCCATACAGTCCTATGGCAGTGATTCCCATGTCATACAATCAATTCCAGAGTTCTTAAGAGATACCTTGAAAGTGTCCTTAAGTTGCTTTTTTATTTTTTTCCGGTCAACCTTGTGAGCACTTGCCATGTGTGAGTTCTCTATAAAATAATTTTTTTGGCACATGTATGTTTGTCATTTGAACAATGTGGTCAGTCCAATGGAGTTAGACTTTGTAAAATGTGCATGCTTAGCAGTTTAATTTCAGAAAAGACCTAGTGTCTGGTACCTTATTCTGCCAAGTGGACTTAGGATTTCCCTAAGACAATCAAAAGAAAACAATTCAGTTTCCTGGTATGGTACTGATATATTGTTTAGGTTTCAAAGCATAAAACAACATGGTCAGCACAACAATTGGGTAGACCTTCAACATGGTCAGTCTAATAACTCTTCTTTCTTATACTTTTCTTCAACTGGATCCTCAGAAATAATGAAACAACAGTTAAAAAATAAATAACAACTTTGGAATGATTCCAAAGGAAATTGAAACTATTAAAAAAAAATAGAATCAGTGCACTCAAAGAAAACAATAAGAACAAAATCACAGAAAGCTTAGAATACTTCAAATAAAATCTCCCTAACGTAATAATGGTGACAAAAATAGCAACAGCAAGATGCACAGATTTACCGGCAAAATCAAAAGGGAGGAAAAGACAATAACTTTGGACGATCATGTGAATTCCACACAAGCCAAAATGACTAAATTTGAAGGATACACAAAGATAACTTAAGAGAATTGTGTTCTGGATAGTAGAGATAGGGGTGAGGAGTGAAAACACACAATGAATTTAAAAGCTTGAAAACAGCAGTGCAAGAAATAATGTGCAAATATTGTGGAGAACCATTGGTAAGAGAATAAAGTATTAATACCAATAATTCTTAGATAGTTTATAGAAAGAGACCCCAAGCTTAAAACAAAATATGTTGTATTAAATTTAAGAATTTTAATGTCAAATAATGAGCATTGTAGTCAATATGATTAGCCCGATTATTCATTCTCTCTAAGAAATTAAACAGTAAAGTGAAATATAATATTGCAAAAGGCAAAGGATGTTATGATATATTCCCAAATGACATATTCTGATATAAAATAAGCAGAAGGAAAAAAAAGATGAGCCCCTCCCTCTCCTAAAAAGGAAATATTTGAGTTATGCTACCAAATGTTAAATACAACTTGAATATTTTCCAAAGAGAAATACCAAAGATAAAAAAGCAAATAAGAATAGTTAACAACAAAAAGACTAAATAATGAAGTTAATTCTTTCATGCTTCTTGGGGAACATAAGGGGATTTAAGAAATTGTTGAAGTCTAATGAAAGAACAAAATAGAGTCATTAAGAGGAAACTAAATATAAGGGGTAAACGATTTAAATAGAATTGGATGAGGAAATGGAAAGAATTGACAAGATTCAATATACAAAATTCCATGTTCTTCAATAAGTGAAATCTTTTTTTTGGGGGGGGAAATAGGAAGGTATAACTTCAATGGAAGTCACTTGAGTGTGTAGTCAGCAAACATTAGAAAGAAGAGAAGTGGAGATGAACTCTCAGAATATGTCAAAGAAAATAGGGGAGAGTAAAATTATCTGTTGACATGAATATGGGAGTGTGGGAGGTTATTATAAAGCATGGATAAGAATGGAGAGAAGACTGGTCTTATCCTATAATAGATAAGAATGTAGTGGACTCAGTTCCTGGAATAGAAGAATGCATTTAGTTTCAGAAGATATATATTCTGAAGCATGAAATATTGACCTAAGAAAAGATAATGGAGTATAAATCTTAGATTTTAAACTCAGAATTTAATAAAACCTCTCCACAAATCACATTTTCTTCTTTGTTAGTTTTTAACAGAAAATGGTATCTCAAACAACAATATATTTTTTAAAAAATGAAAAAGAGATTAGTAAAATACTTGACAAATACCATTTTGCACATTAGTAAATTTACATATATTACAAAATAAATGCCACAAATGAATATTATTTCTGTAAAGACATTGGATTTTAGGTGGAGAAATAAGGAAAAATTTTAGTCCTATTCAAATCATGGCAGAGAGAGGGAAAAGTCAAAGCACGCTGTTTCCTTTTTGATTGTGTAGTTCAAAGCCTAGAGCATAATGTATTTTAAACAATTATTGATAGAGGTTCAAAATATACATAAACAAATATATACAATGAAAGAGAGACTAATAAAGGCAAGAACTTCAGGATAAAGTGATGATTCAGGATAAATAATTTATGGGTAAATTCTAGGAACAAAACAGAACAAATAAAAGTAATCACAAAGATCAAGAAGTCTCACTCTTTTTCTTTCTCACTTCCTTTTTTCTTCATTTCTTTCCTTTTTGTATTTTTTTAAATTTTTCTATACAGCTTTTACACTGGTCTAAGTTGCTTCTCACCCCAATCATTAATTATCCTTTTTTCCTGAATACTCTCTATTTCTATATTTGTAATATCACTGTTTCTTGATTCTTCTATGTAGTTAAATGTTGCTCAATCTTTTATGCCAGATAGTCATTCTACTCAAATGCACTAACATGGAAGTCCCCAATGATTTGTCTTGTGCCCTTTTCTACCTCTATATAAAACTCTCCTTTTTTAAAATAACTTTTTATTGGCAGTACATATGCATGGGTAATTTTTTACATCATTATCCCTTGCATTCACTTCTGTTCCGACTTTTCCCTTCCCTCCCTCCACCCCCTCCCCTAGATGGCAAGCAGTCTTATACATGTTAAATATGTTATAGTATATCCTAGATATAATATATATGTGCAGAACCTAACAGTTCACTTGTTGCACAGGAAGAATTGGATTCAGAAGATAAAAATAACCTGAGAAGAAAAACAAAAATGCAAACAGTTCATACTCATTTCCCAGTGTTCTTTCTTTGGGTGTAGCTGCTTCTGTCCATCATTGATCAATTGGAACTGAATTAGATCTTCTCTTTGTCGAAGAAATCCACTTCCATCAGAATGCATTCTCATACCGTACTGTTGTTGAAGTGTATAATGATCTCCTGGTTCTGCTCATTTCACTCAGCATCAGTTCATGTAAGTCTCTCTAAGTCTCTGTATTCATTCTGCTGGTCATTTCTTATAGAACAATAATATTCCAAAACATTCATATATCACAAATTTACCCAACTATTCTCCAATTGATGGGCATCCATTCATTTTCCAGTTTCTAGCCACCACAAAGAGGGCTGCCACAAACATTTTGGCACATACAGATCCCTTTCCCTTCTTTAGTATCTCTTTGGGGTATAAGCCCAGTAGTAGCACTGCTGGATCAAAGGGTGTGCACAGTTTAATAACTTTTTGGGCATAATTCCAGATTGCTCTCCAGAATGGTTGGATTCATTCACAACTTCACCAACAATGCATCAGTGTCCCAGTTTTCCTGCATCCCCTCCAAGATTCATCATTATTTTTTCCTGTCATCTTAGCCAATCTGACAGGTGTATAGTGGTACCTCAGAATTGCCTGAGTTAGTAGTGGTACCTCAAAGTTATCTGAGATTCTCTGATCAATAGTGATTTGGAACACTCTTTCATATGAATGGAAATAGTTTCAATTTCATCATCTGAAAATTGTCTGTTCATATCCTTTGACCATTTATCAATTGGAGAATGGCTTGATTTCTTATAAATTAGAGTCAATTCTCTATATATTTTGGAAATGAGGTCTTTATCAGAACCTTTAACTGCAAAAATATTTTCCCAGTTTCTTGCTTCCCTTCTAATCTTGTTTGCATTAATTTTGTTTGTACAAAGGTTTTTAATTTTATATAATCAAAATTTTTTATTTTGTGATGAATAATGGTCTCTAGTTCATCTTTGGTCACACATTCCTTCCTCCTCCACAAGTCTGAGAGGTAAGCTATCCTATGTTGCTCTAATTTATTTATAATCTCATTCTTTATGCCTAAATCATGGACCCATTTTGATTTTATCTTGGTGTATGGTGTTCAGTGGGGGTCCATGCCTAATTTCTGCCATACTAATTTCCAGTTTTCCCAGCAGTTTTTTGTCGAATAATGAATTCTTATCCCAAAAATGGGATCTTTGGGTTTGTTTAACACTAGATTGCTATAGTTGACTATTTTGTCCTGTGAACCTAACCCATTTCATTGATCAACTAATCTGTTTCTTAGCCAATACCAAATGGTTTTGGTGACTGCTGCTTTATAATATAGTAAAACTATCCTTTTAGTTATCTCTAAAAATAAAAGAGATGAAGTAGAGATAAGATGGAAGAGTAGAGGCAGAAACTCAGCTGAACTCTTCCAAGGTTCTTCTCCCAACAAATTTAAAATAACTCCTCAAATAAAATTTTGTATTGCCAGAGCCAACAACAGATTAGAGTGAAACATTTTTCAAGTCTAACACAACTTAAGAATTCATCAGGACACCTTCCCTGGTCTCAGGGGCAGTTGAGATAGCAGTAGCAGAAGAAACAGCAATATCAGCTTCAGAACCTTTCAACTCACAGATAGTTAAGGGCTCTTTCAAGTGATCAGAAAGCATTAATGAAGCATTTAATTGCACTTGGTACACTGATTGACAACTCTATTACCTGCATGCAATTCTGAGCCATAGTTACAAGACATAAAGGAATCTGTAACAAGTAGCAAGGACTCTGGTCACAGTTTTAAGGAACACTAGTGTTTGTAGGTAGAAGAGGGCAAGAAAATTAGTAGACGACTTCCAAGTAGAGTATGAGTGCTATTTGTGACTGAGGAGCAGCATGAACTCCTCCTTGATAAAAGACCAGAGCACAGAGCAGAAAAGCAGTGACCTGACCTCTCCCCAGGTCACACATTGGAAGCACCAAAAAACTTGAAGACCTCAGAATAACTTCTGAAAACAGCTGCATAAAAAATACTGAGTTTAGAGGCAATGCCTCCACACATCTAGCTAAACAGAGTCCAACTTTAACATAAAGTTCAAAATCAAGTAATGGGCTGAATAATGAGCAAACAACAACAACAATAACAAAAACAAAACCAAAACAAAAAATTGGCAATAAAAAACAGCTATGGTGGCAGAGAAGACCAAGATGCAAACTCAGAAGAAGACCAAAAAAATGAAAACAACTACAACCAAAGCCTGAAAGAAAAATGCTAATTTGCCTCAAACCCAATAAAAATTCTTAAAAGATTTTTTTTAAAAGAGAAGAGTAGTAGGAGGAAAAGTAGAGAAAATAAATGGGAGTGGTGAAAGAAAAGTAAGTTAACATCTTATTTAAAAAAAAAAAGGCACAAAATTGCTCAAAAAGATAACATCCTACAACAATATTTAGCCTAATAGTAAAGGAGACATCAAAATTCATTGAAGAAAGGAACTCCTTAAAAAGCAGGATTAGCCAAAATGACAGAATTATAAAAGCACTCTAAAAAAAATACTTCCTTAAAAATTAGAAATGGGAAAATAGAAGCTAATAACTTAATGAGACATCAAGAAATAATCAAAGTCAAAAGATAAAAACAAATCAAAGAAAATGTATAATATCCAATTAGAAAAATAACTGACTTGGAAACAGGTTGTGAAGAGAAATTTGATCAATTATAACACTACTAGAAAACTAGAAAAAAAAAAGTTATTAAAGAAAATTACCCCAATACTTTAAATTAAAGGGTAAAATAGAAATGGAAAGAAATCATTGCCTTATAAGAGGAATTATTTAACTAAAATGCAGAGATTCTATATAAAGGAGAAAATATTGTAAGCAGTCAAAAAGAAACCATTCAGATACCATAGAGCCACAGTTCTAATCTCAGAAGAGTCAACAGATTCTTTATAAAGGAGTGGAGGGCTTGGAATGTTTAGAAAATAAAGGAAATAAGATTACAACCAAGAATTACCTACTTGGGGCAACTGAATATATTCCTGCAAAAGAAAACAGTTATATTTAATGAAATGGGGAAATTTGAATCATTCCTAATGAAAAGATTAGAACTGAAGAGAAAAATGGCATTTAAATACAAAATCAAACAGAAGCATAAAAAGTTAAACATGAAAGATTAATCCACCAAACTGCCAAAAAATTATTTTATAAAACTGGAAAAAATAACAATATTCATGTGGAAGAACAAAAGGTCAAGAATATCAGGGGAATTAATGAAAAAAAAAAATACAAAGTATGGTGGCTTAGCAGTACCAGACCTAATATTACATTATAATGCAGCAGTGATCAAAACCATTTGGTACTGGCTAAGAAATAGAGTGGTGGATCAATGGAAATAGATTAGATGCACATGACATAATAATCAAGGCCTATTACAGTCTCACATTTGAGAAATCCCCAAACTCTAACTTCTGGTATCAGAACTCAATATTTCCCAAAAATTGCTGGAAAAACTGAAAAATAATGTATCAAAAATGTGACATAGACCTACAACTTATATCCTATACCAAAATAAAGTCAAAATGGGTAATGATTTGGACAAAAATCATACCATAAACAAATTAGGAGAACAAGGGATAATTTACCTCTCAGATCGTTGGAGAAAGGAAGAATTTATAACCAGAGAAGAACTAGTGAACAATATAAAAGGCAAAATGAACAACTTTGATTACATTAAATCAAAAAGGTTTTGCACAAACAAAACCAACAGAAACAAGATTAAAAAGGAAATCCAAAGCTGGAAAAAAATCTTTACAGCCAGTGTCTTTTCTAAAATATTTAAGAACGGTGTCAAATTTATAAGAATACAAATCATTTCCCATTTAATAGTCAAAGGATATTAATAATTTTCAGATGATGAAATCAAAGCCATTTATAGTTATTTGAAAAAATTCTCTAAATCACTATTGCCTTGAGAAATGCAAATTAAGACAACTCTGAGGTACCACCTTAGATTGGCTAAGATGACAGGAAGAGGTAATGATAAATGTTGAAGGGGAGGTGGGAAAACTAAGATACTAATGCATTGTTGGTGGAGTTGTGAAATGATCCAACCTTTCTGGAGAGCAATTTGCAACTATACTGAAAAGGATATTAAACTGTGCATACCCTTTGACCCAGAACTGCCATTACTGGATCTATATCCCAAGGAAATCATAAAGGAGGGAAAAGGACTCATGTGTGCAAAGAATTTTTTGTGGTAGCAAAGAACTGGAAAATGAGTAGATATTCATCATTTGGGTAATAGCTGAATAAGTTGTGGTTTATGAAAGTAATGGAATATTATTTTTTTTATTAAAAATGATGAACAAGCTGATTTTAGAAAGGCCTGGAAAGATTTATATGAACTGATGTTGAGTGAAACAAGCAGAACCAGAATATATTGTACACAATAACAGTGAGAATGTTTGATGATCAACTATGAAAGACTTGGTTCTTCTCAGTGGTTCAGTGATTCAAGACAATTTCAATAGATTTTGGATAGAAAATGCCATCTCCATACAAAAAAAAAGATCTATGGAAATTGAATGTAAATCAACACATGCTATGTTCAGTTCCTATTTATTTTTTCCCCCTCTTTGATGGTTTTTCCCTTTTTTTATTTTTATCTCCCAACATGATTCATAAAGCAGTGTGTATTTAAAATTAATTAATTAAAAAAGAAAAAAAACCCTTCATTCTCATCATAATTGGTTCAAAGAGAGAAGAATTTATATATATATATATATATATATATATATATATATATATATATATATTCAGTTTGATGTAGAAATCTATTTTGCCCAATAAGGAAACAGGAGGGGATATTGTTAAATGACATGAGCATGGAATAAGAAAAGGGAGGATGGATTAAAGGAAACATTGATCAGAAGCAAGACAGACTTTTGAAAAATGACAGGATATGAAGAGAAAAAAATCAATCTAAAGAAATAGAGTATAGGGAAATGCACAGCTAATAATCATAACTGTTAAAATATGGAGATGGGTGGCAGAATGGATTAGAAGCCAGAATCCACCAATTTGTTGTTTATAAAAGATACACATAAAAAGACACAAACTGAGTTAAAATAAAGGCCTGGAGCATCATCTATTGTATTTTAGCTGATGTAAAAAGATAAGGATAGCAATCATGATTTCAAATATAGCAAAAGCAAAAATACATCTAATTAAAAGAAATAATCAAGGAAATCTTTTTGCTAAAAGATAGCAGACAAATGAAGTAATATCAAAATATATTTTACAAGTTTCTCTAATAAAGCCCTTTTTCAAATATAGATGGAAGTGAATTAAATTTATAAAAGTAATAGCCATTTCTGAATTGACAACTGGTCAAAGAATAGGAATAAACAATTTTTCACAAGAAGAAATCAAAGCTAACAATAGTTATGTTAAAAATTCTCTGAATCTCTATTGATAGAGAGATCCAAATTAAATTATCTCTGATATATCATCTTATACCTGTCAGAAATGAAAAAAAAAAATGCTAGAAAGGATATGTAAAAATAGGTATACACTGAGTCAGTAACTGCTTTACTCATCCTGGAGAACAATTTGCAACTATGTCAAAAGGATGACAAAGTAGTGTATAGCATGTGATTGAACAATATTACTACTATGTCTGTACCCTAAAGGGATCAAAGGAAAAGGAAGGAGCATATGTTTATAATAGCTTTTTTGTGATGGCAAATAATTGAAAACTGAGGGGATGTTTGTCAATGGGGAAATGGGTTAAAAAGTTGTATTATGTGATTGTGAAAGAGTGGTATTATGCACCAATGAAATGACCAAATTAAGAGGTGAGTAGTTATAGAATAAATAAAAGATAGCAAAATCTGTAGGCACTGATGCTACATAAAGTGAGAAGAATCAGGAGATCATTGTGCATAGTAACAGCAATTTAATCAGTGTGAAAATTTTGGCTAGTCTGATTAATACCATGATCTAAGAAAATTACAAAGGATTCATGAGGAAAAATTGCTGTACAGCTCCAGAAGATTGATGCATTCTGAGTCCAAATTGAAGTATAACTTTCTCATTTTTATTTATTTGTTTATTCATCTATTTGTTTATTTTTTATTAGAAATATGACTAATATGGAAATGTTTTATGTGAATTCACATATGTAATTTTAAAGAAGAAAAAAGTGGAGATTATTTCAAATCTTTCATTTTTACAGTTAAAGTTGAACATCATTATAAAGCCCAAAATCTGTTGATCAAAAATTTCAAGTTCACATTCATATTCTTTGTACCAAAATCATTTGATTTTATCTTTTTAATTCATTTGATTTGAGATAATAGAATTTGACCTGTAATTAACTTCTTTTCACCATTTATCAGTTTATTAATCTCTCAAAGAACTTTCTAAAATATAATAATAACACTCTATTTAACTATTACAAAGTTCCAGGAACTTTGAGAAGAGACCTGAAGATTACATATATTTGCTGTTTTGATTCTATTGAATGATTTGTAAGACAACTCTAATTTTCAATATTTAATTGGAGTCTAATTTCATCCCAGTTAATCACAGAATACCCAGACATTTTGATTAAAGCAATCAAAAGAAAATTTAAAGGGTCACAATGGCTTTGATGAAAGATGTTTCACTAGATGAAAATAGATAATGCTAGGAAATAACTTGTTATTCTCTCTGGGTCTCTCTCTGTCTCTGTCGTTGTCTCTGTCTGTTTCTCACTGATTCCATTGTCCAGGTGATAGCAATCTGAACTTAAAAATTTGGAAGACCTGAAGTTCACTTCATTATTGGTAGTTCTTTTTTCCATAACTACTAACAGTGTCCTTGGAACACCAACGGCTGGCAGCAGAATCTAAATTAAGAGCTGAGAAACTCACAGATAAGTTACATCACAGTGACAAAGTAGTCACATTAACAAAAAGGCATTTTAGTAGTCCTAAAGTACAGGTTTAATATGAAACTTAGGATATAGCATACCTAAGACTCCATAAACAGAGAAAATAACTTCTAGTAACTGATCTGTGAGTTTTACCTTTAGGCAAAATGTTTTCTAAGTCTGAGTCTACTTTCTCCAAGGACCTTATAAATTAAAAAGAAATGAGGGTATGCCCAGAGGGAGGTTTTGGGGGCAGATATTTCTTCAACCACTGTCCTTGCTATGTTTGCTTAGTAAATACATTTTCAAAATTTAAGAAGGTTTGCCTGATAATAAATAGTGAATATATATAAATGGGGGCTCATGAGTAATAGTATTATAAATGCCAACAGCAATCAAGGTTATCCTTAGTACTCTGACAGAGCTATAACAGCTATATTTAGTGTACCAAAAGGTACACTAAACATTGAACATGAAGGTCCAGGAAAGTTATATAACTTAATAAAGCTCATTAAAGTACTAAGTAGTAATATTGGTATTAAAGCTTTGATCATCAGATCCTGTATGCAGTGTAATATCCATTTTACCCTACTGCTTCTAATGTGGACTGACCATACTGAATTATTGGGTTGAATATAGGACCTTTATATTTTGGTTGTAACTCTAGGCCAAAATTAAATGCATGCTTTGGCTTTTCCTTCTGGGTAAATACTACCAGACTTCCATGATGGCTTTGATGTTCAATAATTCTTCCTTAGTCATACAACTCTGTTCTACCTTGCATAATCTGGAAAAACAAAAAGAAACAAACAGAAAAAAAACCCTCTTAGTTCATTTATTATTTCAATGAATTGACTCATAAATCCAATTCCAATATTAATTTGTCTGATCCTGGATCCTTATCTACTTGATGGTCATCATCACCTTAAAATCTCAGCAGTTTCAAAAACAATATAATGAAAGGAGAACATATAACCTTCCCATTTAAATTTGGTTCTTCTCTAAATTTCACTCTTGCTGGTAAATAACTACCATCATATGTCACCTTTGGCACAAAGTTATCATTGTTAAGGATATCTCTTTATCATATGCTTATTTATTTAATTGTCAAGTCTTATAGATTATGGCCACAATAACTTTCATCTATGACCCCTCACAAAGTTATTATTGTACTTTAGGCCCTGGTTACCACTTTCTTACATTGTCCAATTGCAGTATAAAAAAATTAATTATCCTATTTTCAGTCCATCTCATATTCTAATCCATACTTCATGAATCCATATCTGAAGCACAAGTCTATATATATCACTCCCCTGTTCAATAATCTTCATTGTCTCCTAATTTATCTCAGAAGGAAATTTAAACTCTTCTGCCTAACATAGTAGAAGACAGTATATTACTCCAGGAATAAGATAAATAGATCTTCAAATACTATTGTAATGCTTACTAATTGTGGAATAATATAAAAGTCACTTAATGAAGAGTTACATAAGGAAAAGTCATTGATGATATAACCTCAGAACCTTTGCTGGTATATATATATATATATATATATATATATATATATAGACCTTCACTTTCTAGAGGTTTTCTCCTCACCTCTCCATTTCCCACAGCATTGCCAGAGAACTCTAAATCTTAATTATAAATTGACATTTTTCTATCTTAGTATACAAGTGGCACAAAAACTGTTCATTCCTAATGGATGTAGTACCTGTGATCTGTATAGCAGATTGGGCAGTTTTGAGTTATATATGACTTACTCTCCATTCTAGCAAGTATTATACAATTGTATTCATGAATTGCTGAAAAGTGTCAGGTGCGTCAGCATAAATGGCAGTATACATTATTCATACTACCTGAGCAATGTAAGTCTCCAAGGAGAATACATATTTTGTGTTATATGCTCCTTGGTATATGTCCCATTGATTAAGAAGCTATGGGATCAGAGAAAGAATGTACTTATTACAGATGGTGATGGTGTTAGGGTTTAGTAGTTGTAGCTCAGACTGAACCTACAGAAAAGCTCTTTGTCTCCAGCAAAAGGACTGTGTCCCTGTGGATGAGGCAGATGGTTGGATGAATTTTTCTCTGAAGAATTCATGGCTATAAATTCTTCAAAGAATTCCAACCAGAACCTGCAATCCTTTATGCTTAAGAACAAGTCAAAAACAGGTGACAGGAGGAAGGGACAAAGTTTAAGCTTCTTAAGACATGAGTGCCTCAGCAAAATTCTGGAAATGACTTTGGTATGAATTTTTAATGGACAATGAAATTAATTAAATATACCCTTATATTCCTAAAGGCAGTATTCTGGACCTTGGATGATATCAAAAGTATTCCTGGTGGCTTATTGGGTCAGACATAATGGGTAAATTAAGATATCTCATTTCAAGGTACCAATGGAAAGTGTAGGGATGTATAATAATACTAATATAGATATATGTGTGTATATCTCTATCTATATGTATAAGCTAGGTGTTTCAGATGTTGATCTGTCCAGGTCTTTAATGCATAGATCTCTGAAATTATAGGACTCAAACAGATCAGTCATTTCATGTAGAGCCAATTTTAAGTCTAAAAATTGCCAGAGATTCTAAGTCATTAAAAACCAACACTGAGGAGATTCAATAGTTGGAGAGATTGAATGCTATAAACAAGAAGATATATCCATCTGCTGGGACTTTATAGGTTAGAAATCATGACTATTTTTTTCTTAATCAAGATGGCCAAAGATAGAGCCAGTTACTTTTTCATTTGGTTATCCTTCTGCCAGTTTGTAAGACCATTAAAAAACTGCTCCATTAGAATGACTTTTTTTTTTTCAGTTCACAGATTCACTTTAAGAAGAGAAAAGGAATTCATTACTGACTACTTTTGCCCAAGTTCTTAAATCTATGGATTGGTGGTAATTTCCTGGACTGTCTTCACAAAGGTCTTTTTGAATACTAAGTTATCATTTTCTCTATCCAATAACAATTGGACAGTCTTTTCCAATAACAATGGCATCACTCACCATAAGCATTTCCCCAAGAAGTTGGGATCAGTTTTCACTTTGTTTATAGAGAAATGGTGGTAGTGAATTTTTAGGTAGAGCTAGAAACTCAGTCAGGAACTCTGCATGGTTATTCTATTCTCCTAGTCAATAACAACTATTCCATGAAAAGTTAGTTTTCTAATTGTTGCTAAAGTCATTCTTGTTTTTTCCTGGATTATATTTATCTGAGAGCAATATCTGAATGCTTCTTTCAAAAGATGGAACAGCTACAAATAGAGCTCTTTTTTTCTGGCTATGTCTAGGAAATAATACCAGTCTCATATGAAAATCTCTGGGTGTCTTTGGAGAAACATGAAAAATATTGAGTTTCTGAAGGTGGAGACATTTTTGTATTCCCATGAGGCCTGATTGGAAAGACCCAATTAATCAAATTGTCACAAGGAAAATGCTGTACAAAGGGGAATGATGTTTCCCTCCATAAGAAAAGTCCAAAGTGAACAAGACCAAAAACTTGGAACAAAAGAAATACTTACTTGGGGAATACATTTGCAATGAAAATAACAAATTTTGGTTTAGTGTGTCCTATGAGGACAAAGAGCAAGAAAACAAAAACTAAAGTTTAGAAACTATAACATAGAAGTCACTCCCAGGGACTTTGATTGTACACTTAGTTAGGAAGATAAATTTTCCTCCTCTTAATACTCCAAAATTCCTGGCAGTGTAGGGCAGATATCATATTTAAAGAATAAGCTAATAGTTTTATTAAAGCAGAGATCTTGCCTACTTTTGTTTTTTGGTAGCTTTTCACAGAAAGGCCAGTGATAGATCATTATCTTGGATGGGTTATATATGCTAACAGGACCCTAAATGAAGCAGCCAGAAATGAGGGAGAGGGCAAGAGAAGTAAAGTTCTGGACAAAGGATACAACTTTATTCTAGTCACCCAAAAATAGTTGTGTCTTGGTTGGTGGAATGGGATTGTTGGGCTTTAGGAATAATGGATAAGTCAGTTGCTTCTTAGAGTGGGTATAGTTATTATGCCAGACATTTTTGGTATAGGAACATTTGGACTTCATTTTCTAGTTCATTTCCAATTTAGAAACACAAATGCAAATATAAAAGCAGGAGTTTAACTGAGAGAAATAGTGTCTTACAAATATCTCAAATTTTTTACAATTTCTACAAGCAATTATTGAGTGCTTTCTGTCAGGCAGGTTGTACAGTTAGTGCTAAGGATACAAAGATAAAAATGAAAGCATCCTTAAATTCACGGTGAATGCATTCTAATGTGGGAAAGACAAAATAATGTAAACCAGTATCCAGCAGGGAAATTGACACAAGAGACTGTCATGTAGACTCCAATATTAATGTTTACCACATAGAAGAGCCATGCTAGAATATATTCTAGCATGGCTCTTCTATATATTTTTATACACACACACACACACACACACACACACACACACACATTTATCTATTAAACACCTACTATGTGCCTAGGCACTATATGAAATGCTGGGGATGCAAAAAAGAGTAAAAGATGGTCCCTAACCTGAAGGAGCTAGGCAGCTAGATTGCAACGTGGATGGAGTACTGGGCCTGGAGATAGGAAAATGAGTCCAAATTCAAATACATTATATATCTTAGACACTGAGTAGCTTTGTGATCTTAAATAAATCACTTAAAGCCATTTAACTTCTTCTTGCTTCTGTATCCTCATCTGTAAAATGGGGAATGAAAATAGCTTCAAAGTACTCTACATGATACCTGGCACATATTAAACACAATATAGATATATGCTAGCTATTATTATAATCTTTGTTATCATTGTTGTTAATGATGAGCTCACAATGTATAGGGGGAACTCCAAAATTAAGAAATATAAACAAGCCATTTTGTAATATAAATAAAAAATAATTAATAGAGAATATATTAGAAATAAAATATATTAGAAATAAAAATGGGTTGAGAAAGAATTCTTTTAGAAAATAGGTGGATATCAGGAGGCAGAACATTTCAGGGATTCTTATCTAAGAGCACCCACAACCTATGTGATCCTTTTCAGCCCCTAAGCCTGAAATTCTCTCCCTTCTCTGTTGTTCATTTAACTTTCCTGTTAAAATTCATCACAAATGTCACCTTCTCTATCTCAACTTTTTTTTCTTGTTGTTAATCCTAACTACTAGTGTTCAGTTACTGTTACTTATCATCACTTTATCTCAGTAGTCCCGTTAGCAGGGTACCTCATCATTAGCAAAAGTTATTCTAACTCCTGGATCCATTATTTTGCAGTTCCTTTCTATGATGGTCAAAGCAAAATGAAAGGAAAATGTTTTCTGGATTTGGAAGATTCTTTCAGAGGTCTTGTAGAAGGAGTTTCCTAACCTTTGAGATCTCTTCTATTTTTCTCTAGATAATTCCAATGACTTTCCTCAGAGATTATTACCAGTTTATGCTGTATTGATTTTATTTATTCATAGTTGTTTTCATGTTGTTTCCCCCTTTAGAATGTCTGTTCTTTGAGATAAGGAACTGTTTTCTATCTTTCTTTGTATCAAAAACCTATAATACATTTTCTGATACCATAGTGACATAACAAATGTTTATTTACTAATTAGATAAAGCTCATATGTATCTAGTTAATGACATGTTCTCCTTCCCCTTAGAATGTGAGCATCTTGATGTCGGAGGCCATGCTTTTGCAATTTGTCATGTTCCCACAACTTAATAAATGCTTAGTAACTCACTGATTATAGAAGTTTATGACTCTAATATCTAATGATTTTGGATTCTTTTCTCTTTTTTATGTACCCACAGAGGGGAAAGTCATAATAAGTGACAATGCAAAATTACTTGGAAAGAAATGGATTGGAAGACAATTAAAAAGCAACAACTATTAAAATTTATACAATATTAGTTATGCAAATTTTGACAAAATTATAGACTTGAAGCTTAATAAATTCTCAGAATCAGTTATGATATCTTCATTTTTCCTACTATTTATCTTTGTCTTTCTTCACTTTGAATGCATTTAAAAATGAGAATCCAAAGAGATTATAGTTATAGTATATACTATAACTATAACTTTCTGAAAGCAGTCAACCAATCAGTCAGCTGGTGAGTCAATTAACAATATTTATATCATTTGCAAGGCATTTAAACCCCCAGGGTTTTTTTCTCATCTGTTAGACTAAGAAGTTGAACTAAAAACATCAAAGATTTTTTATATCTATCTCTATGATCCTGAAAAACTAACTATTCCAACCTTCTCATTTTACAAATAAAGAAATTAAAGCACAAGAGAGTAAAGGGATTTAACTTAAGTCATAAAATGAGTGAGTCACAGTCAGGACAAAAATCCATGTCGCCTGACTCTAACCATATTGGTATTTGGACCATGACATAAAGTCTCCTGATGAGTACTATTAAATGTGCAGACTGAAGTTAGTACATTCATAATAATTATGAGAATAATAAATCTAGAAAGAATGAGACAGGGAGACGAGGTAGAATCAGAAAAAAACAGAGAGATACAAGAAGAATAGGAGGGATATTTGGAAGGGTAGCACTGTGCTAAGTACTAGAGATTTAGATTTAAACATGCAAACAAGACAATTACTGCCCTCAAGAAACTTATATTCTGATAGAGAAAGAGTATATAAAAGGGAGCTGGAAGTATGGCTTAATGGATTATAGGTGTATCTGTAAAACAGCATGACTGGGAAAGTGAGGTAGATCCCTGGTTTTCAGGTAAAACATGGCCAAAGCTTACATATCAACGTTCAGGGTGATTCCAAGGAAGAAAATCATGGTCAATAATCTGGTGTTGCAACAAATTGCATTCTCATCAATCTAGCATCTGAAGAACGAGAAAACTTAGGGAATAAACATTGATATACACTAATTCAATAAAAAAGAGATGTGACAAAAATCACTTTCTCCATAAAGAGTTTTGAAACCTATCCTCATTCCCTACTATCATGAGGTTAATTCTATACCTAGCCATTTAACTGTACCTGTAATTTCATTAGTCTATAAAACCTTCTTTCATCGCATATAGCTATCTTACCACCTTTCAGAGTTTTAGTTTCCTTCTCCTTTTATTCCCAATGCTCAGCATAATACTGACTGCATGGTAAATAATAAATAAATGCTTTTTGACTGATTATTTAAATTATTGAAAGATAAAAATGACTTGTGCAAGTTCACACAAACAGTATGTTTTCAGAACTAACACCTGATTCCAGTATTCCTGGCTTTGATGATAGCCCTCTATTCTCCAATATCATTGCTACTCCTCTCTAATTTTTAGCAATTCCCCTATAAAAAAAAAAAAAAAGAAGAAAAAAAGAAACATCTTGAAATCTATTCCATTATAGTTAAATTTTATATGTGAAATCATCAGCATAATGCTTAAATTCTTAAATATTACTGGGGATCAATTTCTTTCATGAATCCTAGTTATTTAACTCCTTTCTCTTGGGTCTATTTGCATTTTGGAGGTAGATTTTGTAACTGCAGGATCAGTGGTAGTTAATCCTAGATCCTTTCAACCTAAAAAAATATGGGGATTAATCTTCCTAGTAAAGATAGAAATCAATCAATGAATCAAGAAGGCTCTATTAATCATTTACTATGTACCTGGGACTGTACTAGAAGCTGTGAAAAGACAGACAAAAATAAAATTGTCCCTGTCCTAAAGAATCTTACATTGTACAGATAAAGACAAACCATATTCATTTGGATATATATGAAAATATGTGTGTATTTATATATGTACACATGTTTCATATAAACATACAAAACAAACACAAGGCAATAGAAATCATAGCTGTTTCTGCTATGTAATGGATAAAGATCTGATCTTTAGATAATTCTTGAAGTGCTATCAATCTCTAACACTTTAAATTTCAGGGAGAGTGCTGGTCTGCATTGGTAGAAGGATTTTCCTCACCTGAAAGTTATCTTTTTCAGTGAAATCACAGATCAGGTATCTATTCCCCAATTTTGAGTGGAAGAACATTCAGCTACAGATATCAGGAAAGACTTCAATTTGGTGGTGCTTTTGAACTAAACTTGAAAGAAATTGAGCATTCAAAAATGATAAAATGAGAATGAAATGCATCCTAGTCATGGGTGACAGCTTGTTCATTGAATTGGGAGTTTGAAAAGGTGATCTATTTTTGTGGAGTAATAAAATAGTTCATTTGAATGAATTAAAAGGAACAATATGTAATTAGGCCAGAAAGGGAGATTAGATTCAGATTGGGAAACTTAATTTAAAATAAAGAGGCTTGTTTTTTGATCCAGAGATAATAGTTACACAGTGGATTTTATGGAGCCAGATAGTGATATGGTTTTATTTTAGTTTAGGAATGTCAATTTGATGTGGAAGATGAATTGGAGAGGAGAAATCTTGGAAGAAGAAAGACCACTTAAGAGGCTTTTTTCAATAGCCTCTTTTTTCTACTTAAAAGAGTAGAGAGAAGAGGAGAGATTCAAAAGATATTAAATGACAGATCCAACAAGATTTAGCAACTCTTAGTTTAAATATACTCATACACATACATATGTGTATAGATACACATTAAAGAAGCATAATGTTTATTATATTTTGTCTATAAGTATGCATTTTTATATCTATTTGTGTATATGTGCATATATACCCACACATTTACACACCTACCCATATACATATTTATTTCTACATAGAAAAACAAATAAATTTTCTGTCTTTAGGATTGATAGCTGGACATTATGTATAATTTATCTAAGTATTTATTCTTCCACCAAACTACTAGAAATGAAAAAACAAATATTCTAGATTCTCTTTTTTTAAAATATTGCATTGATCCTTTCTTTTTCATAGTTCCTAGGATCATATTATTCTAGAATTGGATATAAAAGGACCTTAAAAGTCATCTAGTTCAAACACATAGAATAGAGGTTCCAGACTAGGAAATTGAGATCTACAGAAATAGTATGTGGTAATTTAATATTAATCTTCTAATCCAATACAGTATTTTCCTTCCCACTGCACTATAAATTCCTTTCCTTAGAATTTGGCAGAAAAAAAGCTTTTCTGTTAGTCTATTAATTATCTTGTATTCAGGAATAAAAAAAGAAAAAGCCTATTGAGAAATGTATAGAAGAGAGATGTGAGGAAGGAGATATGTATATTTCACTTTTTGAGTGCACAATGAACAACTAGCTGCCTTTTGGCAGTTTGCTCTAATTTCTGCCTGCCATAAACAGAGTGCCAAATGCCTAAGTGCTAATTCACAAACATGATTGCTGGCTCATATGCATCTAAAAATTTGGAACTCTATTCAATTCCATCATGCATGCACCTCTTAATTCTTGATGGGGAAATATTGTGCCATCAGGTTTTTAATTTTTAAAACTTTTAATAGCAACATGGGCACAGTTGAAAACACTTCCTGGGGACTCCAGATGTTTGTTTTTTCCCCCAACTACTTTCCTTAGTAACTATACTTAAATAAAATCCAACAACCACCACCAAACTATTGCCTCAGAGGAATGAGAGACTATATATATATATATATATATAATACTTTGAGTTCTATTCATGGATTCTTCATCTTTACATGGTTTTAGGAAAGGCAAAAAAAAAATAATTTAAGTTAATTTCCCTTCCAAATTCTAAAACAATACTATATTGTTTTCAGAATAATTGATTGTTGTGTATTAACAAAGATAATATTTAACAAAAGCTATTTGAATATATGCATATGTGATTTCCTTACACCTAATAAAATTAAGCATCAACTATAAATATGGAAAATTTAGATATATCATAGTTTAGATTAACAATAATATTTTAGATGGAATAAATAGGACAGAGTGAATAATTCAAAATTAGTACCAGATGCAAATAATAGATTAATTGATAACACAAAATTACATGAACAACACAAAATTACATATAAAAGTTATTTCAATAAAGGTTTTTTTAAAAATTGCATAGCAATATAGTGGAAAATGAGCCTAGATCTGCACTCTTCACCCTTATTATTTTGAAGGATATGATTTCATCAATGTTGTTACTGCCTCTATTGGTTATAGAAGGCCAAAAATTCCTATTTACCATGCGGAATTTCTCTTAAAAGTTTAGTTATACACCTTCTACAAACAATCCATTTGTGAGTTAGAAAACTTTTTTTGAAGCTTTCTAGCTCATAAAAGAATTATTTTTATTTATTTACATATGTGTATTTATATATGTAATTTATAAACATACATATATATATGTATATATCTAAACAGAAATATATAGACAATTCAGTTGTAGCAAATCTCTAAATATTTTTCGTATTATAAAAATTTGACATGAAGAACAAATCATTTGCCCTAGTTGTATATGTGATAGATGTGTGTTGATAATGTAAAATAAAGAATTCTGTATAATACACAATAATGTCTCCAAAAACAAAATAAAAATCAGAATGGCAATTATTTATGTTATACATCTCTAGTAAATATCTAACATCCATAAAGTGTAAAGAATTAGTGAAAATTTATGAGAGTACTTATAATAGGAATTGTAATGTTCTCTTTTCTCAAATATAATGTTCTCTGGTATCTGGAAGCAGGTTTCTTGGTGGGTTTCTAGAGGCAGTCTGCATTTCAGTTCAGTGTAATCACCCCAAATGCCACCAGGAGCTAAAGCCCAGTCCTTTATTGTCTCCTACAAAATAGCCCGGTTAGCTTTCTTAGAGGCCTATCTCTTTCCTTGGTTCTAAGAACTCCTGTTGCTAGTCCTTTGCCTCTGCCAGCTTCAGCCTCTCTTCCTCCAAATGTCTCCAGCCAGCACAATGGTGGAATATATGGAATGAATCTGACTCCTCCTCCCAAAGTGGGATTGTGGTTTCTCTCTGGGCTTATGGGAGCTCCTCTTAGACCTGTGAATCTTCTCCACTGAATCCTGACTTGTGAATCTCCTCTAGTGGTCTCCTCATCTTACATGCTCTCTTAAAAGTGTGAACTTTTAAAGGTGTGAAAGGTGTGAACTCTGAACTAGAGACTGGTTAAGTACCATGTTAAATTAGACAACCAGCTTAGCACTTTGTAAGAATCCTAACAAGGAATAAATGTGCTAGTACAGCATGTGCAATTCCATTTTGTTTTAAGACTCCATTTTGTAATGAAATAGTTGTTGTTTTATATAAGGTGTTTTATTTTTAAACAAGGTAAAACCTTGTGTGTATTTTGATGAAGATTTATGTATAGTACTCCTTAAATGTGGTAAGTAACTTATGAACAACTGCTAATATCATATGTGCTCCTCTCAAATCTGGTAAATAATTGCTAAAGATATGCTAATTAATTATATTAGAAAAATAAAGATGATGGAAATCTTGAAAATCAAAAGAGATTAACAAAAATATAAAAGGTTTTTTGTTCATTGCATTTTTTTCTATTTCACACAATGAATTGGTATCTTTTTCATATCTACTTTGTAAGGCATTATATGCTTTTTCCATTTCATCAAATCTATTTTGTAAGGGATTATATGCTTTTCCTATTACTTGAAAAAATTTCATTTCCTTTCCCCAATTTTTTTCTCTCTCTTTTAAGATTCTTTCTGAGATCTTCCAAGAAAACCTTGTGAAATGGGGACAAGCTCATATCTCCCTTTGGAGCTTCATCTGGAGTTGATTTGCTTTTAGGGACCTCAGGATTGGAGGTCTGTTCTCTCTCTCCATACAAGCTGTCTATAGTGAGAGTTCTTTTTGTTGTTTTTGCTGATTTTTTTTTTAAGGCTTGAGTTCTGCTCTTTATGCACAGAAACAACAGCTCCTTTGAAATGTCATTTAAAATAACTACAGACAATATAAAATGCTTAGAGTACTGAACCTGGAGTGAGAAATACACAGTTCTGACCTCAGACATATTACTAACAGGTGATAGAAAGAGGTTATTGCCTCAGGATGGGAATTTGTCTCTATTCTCAAGTGTAAAGTTCATTGTTGATTTTTGCCCCCTGTCATTTTTTTTCCCTATTTGCTTTAACATCATTTCCCTGAGTCCATGACCTCCCATTTTTCTGGGTGTTGGTTGCTCTCTAATGATCTGATTCTCTTTCCCCTCAGGCAATGTGAGTTCTCTATTTCTCTCTATTTCTCTCTCTCTCTCTCTCTCTCTCTCTCTCTCTCCCTATCTGTCTGTCTCTGTCTCTCTCTCTCTCTGAATCTCTCTCTGTCTCTCTTCCTCTCTCTCTCTCTCTTTTTCTCCCTCTCTTTCTCTCTCTCTATCTCTTCCCTCTCTTTTCCTGCCTCTCCCTTCTTTCTTCCTTCCTTTTCTTTCTCTTTGTCTGTCTCTCCTCCACAAATTCCTATAGTTAATATCCATTTAAAATCCCTATTTGCCTCTATAGAATGACTCTCTTCTCACATAGGAGCATTCATTAGTGGCACATATTCCTACAACTGATACAAGATTTCCTCCTTTATCTTCCCCCTTTTCCATTCTTCTCTTTCCCTCCTAATCCACTTTTATATAGGTTCTTTTCTTTGTGAGGGACCATATTAGCTACTTTCCCTTTTCAATTCATTGTAATTCAATTTACATTTATTAAGCATATACTATGTGCCCATTTATTAAGCATATACTATGTTAAGCTTAAGAATACAAATTAGAAGAAGAAATACATTGCCCTCCAGGAGATTACAATCTAATGGAACAAAACTATACATTAAAAACAAACAAACAAACAAAAAACTGGGGATGACTTAAAGAGAAATTAAAGGCAGATGGGGAATAGTTTAAGTGCTGTACTCTGCAGTTTTCCAGGAAGAGAGGAAAGGCTACAATCATTAAGTATAAAAAACTTACTCAAAGAGCATGAGGTTTTTTTGCTTGTTTTATTTATTTTTTTTCTCTGAAAGAAGTTTTTTTTTTTTTTCATTTACACTTACTTTTTCTGTATTTTCTGTATTAATACAGGGGTTTTTTTTGTACTATTTCTTGGATTATGCTGGGTTTTTTTTGTTTGTTTGTTTGTTTTGTTTTTTAGTTTGTCATATTCCTCTGGGATTCTCATAATCCTTAGGTTGTCTCTAGAACATTTTATGTTTAAAAACAAAATGTTTTCTTGGTGTGAAGATCATATTTCCTTTTAATGTTACTCTTTTATTTCCTGTCCCTCTTCTTTTATGTTTGTATTATCAATCAGTTATATTCTTTGTTGTTTTTTTGTTGAGACTTGGCACTATGATTTCACATTTTGTTTTTTTTTTCACTATTCTGCCAATTATTTTCCCTGTAGAGATCATAAATTCTGCTTTCAAAAAGATTATTTCTCCTTTAAACCATTCAGAAATATCCTCTTGTGTTTCTCTATTCTAGCGGGAATTCATAAGATTCTCTCCTTAAGCAAGTGTTAAAATTTCTTTTTCTTTGTCTTACAATACTCATTCATAGACGTCTAAACTCGTCTATCTTATCTGTGTACCATATTCTCTTCTGCTATTAAAATCTTTTTAGCTGGTTAATCTGTTTATGCTTGAGCTTGAGATTTCTCCCTCCTGAGATCTTGAGTAATTTCAGTCTTTTTTTCCTGTATTATTTCTTATTGTTCACTTTCTGCTGCCTTTTTCATTATAGACAGTTTCCTTACAGATTGCATTTCAAAGAGGCTCATATTTCTCCCAAGGGGGACAAGTCATGGTTCACGAGCATTGGTCTCTACAAGTGACTGGGGAACAGATCTAGACTTAGATAGATGTTAGCCTCCTTTTCTCAAGCTTGATGGCTCTTTTCCTTCTTTTTCTGACAGAGCTCTCTTGGGATAGAGAACTTTTGCCATACTGCAGATTTTTGCCATTTGTATCTCTGAGTCACTAGAAGAAGGTGCTGGTTAGGGTACAGAGCTAAATTCACAACTGTGTAGGTTGTCTTGTTTAATCCTGTTCCTGAGAGTGCAAGAGGCAATTGAAGAGGGAATTCTTAGGGACTTTATGGGTTAAAGAGACTTTTCTTTTGCTATTTCATCAAGTTTTTACCTTGAATTTAGATTCTTAATTTCCAAGACTGTGGAGACAACTTAAAAAAAATCTCTTGTACACAATTCCTAATTTTGAGATATTTTAGAGGTTGCAAAAATTGAAGGAAATGCCTAATCCTCCATCTTGTTGGTCACATAACACAGAACTCTAGTCAGCACTGACATTTATGAATGGGGGTGAATGAAGTGAACTGTGAAAGGTTTCTCACAAGATGGAGACAGTGTTGTAAAAATTGAGTGAGGGTTGGCTGTGCCCCAGGGCTAGGTTTCTTTCTCCAGATATCACATGGGGCCACCTTGGCAATGAAACTCTCATAGAAGGTGATTTAGTAATTCTAAAGATGGGGTTGGGTTAGAAGTTTTTCCTCATTTATGACTTAGAATGTAAGATCATTGTTCTGACTAACCAGGGCAAAGATCCAGCCTATAAAGGGTATTAGCTCAGGCCCAAATATAATTCTTGTCTGGTAACTCAACCCTACCTCTCCTTGTCTGATTACTTGTGGGGAGGGAGACTCCCTTTCTCCTAAGATCATCAGAAAATTTCTTTCTGCTTTTACATTGATACATCTCCTTGATTTATTTCATTTATTTGAGACAATGGTCTTTGTCCCCACACAGTTTATGGGGGCTCCTCTAGGATCATGTGACCTGGTGAGTGGGCAGGGTCTCAAATTAATAATAATTTTCAAGGCAAAATAAAAGTCAGTAAATACTTGGCAAATCCTGAGTGGTTGTGATGGGATGGCAATCAGTAAGGCAACTTTCATGCACTAAACACCAAAGGGCAGGTGACCTGCGAAACCCTTGAGTCTGATTCTTGAATGCACAGACTCTGGAGGGGTGCTCTGAAAAGTCTCCTGAAATATTTAGAATAGGAGGGCTCAGCCAAAAGTTTGCCCTCAGTGGAAAATGATTACTCTGTATGGGGAGGACTCTCCCAGGGCTAATTGAGTATTTCCAACGTAAATCTGTATGTAAAATAGATTTCTGTGTGTGTCTGCTATTCATTCTGTGTTCTGTGTTAAAAGTTAGCAAGCTGAGTAAGAGTTAAGGAGTCAGCCTCTGTTGCTAGTTTGGAAAAGATCAGGCTGAGTTGGAAAGATAAGATCTTTAACAGTATATAGAAAGGTTAGTGAGAAAGCTTAAGTATGTATGAATGAGAAGAGCAGACTGAAAGGGATTTTGGGAAAATAGAAAAACAGTGTGGTACTACCTTAAAAAAAATAATAATGAAATGTCAATTTCTGTGGACCCAGAACTGGCCAATTTGAGTCTGAAGAAATAGTTGATATAGAATTGTTCAAAAAAAAAAGAAAAGAAAAGACAAAAAATTTTAGCAGAATCTGGAGTTTTGAGTTGGTCTATTGTGTCTTTAAGTAGACCTAATTTACATAATTAAAAGCCTTCTGTAGGAAACTGCTGGAGGGGGGTGAAGGAGGGGGAGAGAGACTAATTGCTCCCTGCTCCCTCTCTAGGTTTTTTCAAGCTTTTCAGGTTTGTGGAATCTATTTTGACTAGGGAGGTATCCCTGGCTGATTTGAATTCTTCTGGGGTTTGCACTTGTGCTCCAACATCTTTGACATGGGCTCCCTTCCCAGCATTTCTGGCATAGAGTAAGACAGCTACTGGGCCACAAACTATAGCTGGACACCTAGGTCCAAATTTTTCCAAGGTCTTAGAATCTGTCAATTTCTTAAAGCCCTTGAGGTCGGTTTTGAAAGGACAGTTTTTTACTGCCTAAAGTTTGGGGATTATGTGTTTACACTGGAATTGTGATTCTGAAATTGGATGGAGATAATTCCTATGAACTCCATTTCAAACTTGTTTATTCTGGTAGAATTTGGAAATGTGTGCACTGATATTGAAGTATTGTTACTAGAAATTTATATCTGTATTTGATTTGAAGTTAAAAAATGTGGTTCTCTGGGAATTTACCTTAAAGAGATCACATGTTTGGATCTCCTAATTAGATAAAATATATTTAAGCTACTATGTTGCTTCTTAAATTGTATATTAGGTAATTTGTAAAAATTGTATTAGCTATGCTTTAACATTTTGTCAGCCCAGCTGTGGCATGAATTTTGTGAAATCTGATCCAAAGCTATTTAGAATACTAATCTTAAGGTTTGTCTTGCTTTTCTCTTTAACAAAGAAGTACAAGCAAGAAAATTTGGCATATAGGGATGTGTGTAATTGCAGAACAAATTGTATCTGAAAAGTGTGTAACATGTCCCCCTGAGAGAGGGAGCCTGGTTCCAGAATATTTAGGTTTTAATGAAATGACACCAGTGGGGAAACTGAGATATAGGGGGATGAGTGGAAGCTTTCCTCTGAGCTCTGCTACTAAGAGGGGTTAGTGAAATAACATTGGAACAAATTATACCTAAGTGTGGATTGGTAGAGATAAATGATTCTGATAAAGGAACATATTTTACTTTTAAGATTTTATAAGAAAAAAATGGGAAAGAATGGTAAATTGAGTGGCAATTCCATATACCTGGGCATCTACCCTCATCTGGGAAAATGGAAAGATGAATTAGATTCTTAAAAAACTGATTACTAAATTGGTGTTAGAGATTAAATTGCCTGGACTAAGTGTTTGCTTATTGCTTTGTTAAAGAATTAGAACTGTCCCCAGAAGTGACCTGGAACTTTCCTCATACTCAGGATAAGTGGAAGTAGATCCAGGAAAAAAGGACCAAATAGGAGCAGCCAGAAAAGTACTACCTCACAATCATCAAAAAAAGTTTCCATATACGCGTGTTGCATCATGAAGGTCAAAAAAAAAAAATATGACTTCTACACTGTGAGTAACAGTACTCTAAAGATATGAGCACCATAGATAAGTTAAAAATCATATTCCATTATGGAGTGACATATTTTGGAAGATGAAGAAAAAGACAGAAAGTTTCTGAAAAATACCAGAATTTATATCTCTTGAGTCCCACCCAATATCATCTGTAATCCTCATGCCCTCCTGTGATTTTGTTCTAGAGGTTACAACTACTCTTACATTTCTTGTTTGTCATATTTTATATAAGCAATCTAAGTAGATTAAGGTAAATTTTCTGTTATTATTGTTTGTTTTATTTGTGACAATTTTCAGTAAGAATGTTTATTTCATGGGAAGTACTGTAGCTTTTTCTTCCTCAGTTCTGGCTCTAAATAGTAGGAAAACCTAGAATACAGAATTTCAGTTCTTTCTTATTCACAATATAGAGTTGAGAAATAACAAATAGGTGTTATCACTTGGGACTGTATTGTTTGAATGCAGAAACCACCCTTATCTTCATGTTTCTAAGGTAACTAATATAACTCAGTTAGTTTCTGTTTGCCTCAATTTCCTCAAGTGTAAAATTGAAATAATAATAGTACTTACATCACAGGATTGTTGTGAAGAAAAAATGAGATAACATCTTTAAATTACTTAGCATAGTGCCTGGCTTTATATAAATGCTCATCCTATTCCTCCCTCTTTTATTTGCTAAGAAAGGTATGTATGAGGTATCAAACAATTATGAAAAAGTGATAGCAGGGAAGAAAGAAACAAGAAAGTTAGATATGAAAATTTAAAAGAAGTTTAAATAATGGAATCAGAAGGAACAAGTGGTCCTAGACAGGGGAAAAAAAATAAACTTTTGAAATGACATTTCTTCATTTGTCTTCTCATATTTAATGCATTTTATAACACTTTTTTATATTATTATTCACCAGAACTGAAAAACATGCCAGAGTATGCATATAAGCCATACATAAAAGAAAGCCTCAAAGCAGAATATAATGACAGATTTTCAGTAAACAAGAACAGGCTGAGGAGTTTGAATAAGAACTAAAAGCAAAATTCAGAATGCATTCAGAGAAGAGAAGATAAACTTTGAATCCTCCAACATCCCACTCACATGCTTTTAAAACTATAAACACATGCAATCTATGTGAGGGCACTAGAAGGGCACTCATTATCCTCATAATAACAGTCTTACAAAAGCCTGCATTTGAATTCTTCTGCATTTTCAACCTGAGGTATATTAGGCTTTCTAGTTATTCCATTTTATAATAATTGTGTGTTTCAGAGGACTAGGAGACAGTGAAATATCTGCGTGTGTGAATGAATGAACATTATCTGTTTAGTACTGGAAATAATGTAGATCAGATGGTCAAAGCAGCTTGATTGTTTTAAAGAGAATGTCATTAGTGGGCTTTTAATTTTTTTTTTTTAAGTTTTTAGGATTAATAAGGTAGATTCTATTATATGTGTTTTACTTCTCATGTTAAATGTTTAATGTTATTCTCTCTGTTGAAAGATAATCCTTGGAAGTTTATAACTCAAAAAGATGGAAGGAAAGAAAGAGATGTAAGGAAGTTTGAATAGTTGCTGATTTGTCTTTCAGTTCACATAGTTATCTGCAATATCTCCAAAGCTGATTATGACTTTGGGGACTTTCCTTATCACTTTACCACATTCTTAAAATGAAGTGGTGGGGTGATCTTGATAATTATCTAAGAAAGAGAAACTAAGTGCAGGAAGTTTAGACCCCCTACTTCTATATATCTCCAGACCACACAATTACACAGAATTGTTAACATGGGGTTTATGAACTTTTAGGAAACTGGGGGAGAAAGGAAGTTTTCTATTGATCTATCACATGATAGTGGTTGTAATTATAACTATCATTTAACTTCCTTCATTTGAAAACTCTTTCTTTATTCTCTTTGAAAAATCTCCAAATCAAAACTACAAGAGGATATGTAAGGGTAGGGCTTCTAGTTGGTGCAATGGATAGAATATTTAGTTTTTTAGTTAGGAAGATATATCTTTGTGAGCTCAACCCTGGCCTCAGGGTGTTGCCTCAGTCAAACTGAGACTTGAAAATTTTAGTTTTAAAAGATCAAGATTTGCAGCATTCAGGGCCACCTCCACTTGTGAAGCCTGATATTTGGTCACTGAATCCAAATGGCTCAGGGGAAGAAAGATTAATGGGGTGTAGGAAAGTAGCAATTCCTGAGGTAAGGTTTCCTGCCTTGGGAGTACCACAAGTGATGCTGGCCAATAGCAGTAATTTAATCATAATTCTTTTGGTCAATAAGCTGTAGAACTTTGATGGGAACTACCCTATCTCTACTACTCTGTTATTGTACTTCTAAACCATAGTATTAGCATATAGACCCAATATTTGTTTCTCTTTCCCCAAAAAATTATCCTCTTGGATTCTGCCTCTTTGCTAGATTCCCTTGGACTTAGCCTACAGTCAAATCATGTAATTTCTTCTTGCTTCTGCCTTTTTTCTAAAAACTCCTTTGCAACTTAAGCCCACTGTCAAGTAGTATAATAAACGTTTACCCCTTAACTTGGAGACAAGCTAAGTATGGAAATTCTTTTCCCAAACCCATGACAATGACTAGGGGATCCTAATCTCCTTGGGGGTGTCTTTCTCCTCAACAAGATTGGAGGCTTTGCATAACCCTCCTCACTTCAGTACAATTCATTTGTAAGACATACATCACCTTCCTGATTCCATAGTTATCTTGGTGAGGAAGGGACAGAGCTGTGTACCTCCAGGCTAGTCATTTGTCATTATTTGTCTCAGTTTCTCCATCTATAAATGAACTGGAGAAGGAAATGGTAAACTACTCTAGTATTTTTGACAGGAAAACCACACATGGGGTCATGAAAAGTTGGACACAACTAAAATAATTCAAAAACAACAACAATGGAAGTGTAATGTACCTGCATGTCTGGCCAATGTGTGCTAGGGAATATGTCCCACCGGGATTAAAGGACAGAACTTCTTTAGTTCTTTCACTAACTCTTACCTGTTTTTGGTAATATGTTCTTGGATAGCTTTTCAAATTTTTCTAGCTAGAAAATCTCTATTCTGACTCCCACCATCCTGTTCTTACCTCTGTTGTTGGATGTGTAATTCCTGACAAAAACTCTTAACAAAGACTCTCCTTTTTTGTGCACTTGTTTTGATTCATCTTCTCCATCAGGAAATCCTTTAAGAACTTGATGAACCTAAGGGAAACAGGTATCTGTTTACAACTTAAAAAAAAAATAACACCAACAATATGGAGTTTATTAATAAATCGTTTGATATTTTGTAAAGGAAATTAAGGATATTTAAGGGATAGTTTTACAACTATGTATGAGTCTGCCCCCCAGGGATAATTGAAGTGACTCAATTTTTGAGAATATATTTTCTGGTGGGAAGAGCTAAAGTTCTGGCTCAAGAAAAGGAGTTTTCATTAATGACTTAGATCTCTCCTCCTCCCACTACCTCTTCTCATTTGCCATTCTTCTTAAAAACTCCTTAGAGTACAGAAGTTGGGACTGTGGTGGAGCTGGGGAGATTAGCCAATGTTAGATTTAGAAAGGTTCCTGGAAGAGGCTGACATGGTTAATCACAACACCCAGGAAGACACTTCATAGGATCATAGGTTTAATTCAAATGCCCTCAATTTACAGGTAAATAAACAGAGGCTTACAGAAATTAAATAACATGCCCAAGGTTAATCAGATGATAATTGTCAGCTCTGGGTTTCAATCTTATATTTTCTGATTCTAAATTCAAAGCTTTTATACTCTTTACCATAGTGTCAGGGAAGCTTCATGTGATCTCACCCTCCTCATTCTTTGCCCCATTAAATAAACTCTGGTGGCTCCCTATTTCACTTAGAATCAATTATAAAACTGACTTTCTTCACTCTTCTAAACTGTCAATAAGAAAATAAACCTAAGTATCAGAGATTGTTGTAAATGCTGGGCTCTGGGGAAGTGTAGAAAGGAAAAACAAACAAATGAATAAGAGACACAAATCCCTATTTTCAAGGAGCTCATAGTCTAAAATAAAAAAAAATAAGCAAACAAAATAACTTAGATAGTTGTGCCACAGATCTCTTTTAATGTCTTGACCCAGTTTCCTTAATTGTCGTATTTAGTTACTCTGCCTCAGGTTATACCATTCCCTCATAATGTTTGATGGGATAAAGGTCTTTATCCATTTTAGATATCATTAGCATATCAGGAACCTCTCCAGTACCTCCCTCCATTATGTCATCCTAGGTGACCCCTTTAGATCATCCTCATCCAGGTACCTCCCCCATTATGTCATCGGTCTTGTATCCGACATTCACTGCTGGATTCTTTGAGACTATAGTCTCATTCAGCCCTGAGACCAAACATGGATCCATTTTACCATCCCAGTAAATCTCTTCATTTAAATAAATTATTAAATTGTTCTCTAATCTCTATCCTGCTCAGTTTCTCTGGCATTACAAGATCATCTTTGAGAGAAGGCATCAAGATTAAGGAGAACTGAGATAGAACTGACACCTCCCTGTAAAAGGTGGGGCTATAGTTGTTTGTCCTTTGTTGTTAAGGGGAACCATGACCTCAGGGAGGAGAGACCTTGACTTGCAAGTAAATTGGATTTAAGTGAGGGAGGGTTGTACAAGGTCACTTGACTTACTTTTTTCTCCTGGGTCCAGAGGCCAGATATAGATCAGGCAAAACAAACTGGAGATGGCCCTGGATGCAGTGGAAGACCTTGCCTTTTTTGAACTGAGGTCTTTCAGTTTGATGGAAACCACATATTATCAGTGATTAAGATTAGGTAAATATGCAGAGAATAAATTTTTTAACCTAGTCAAAAATATGCAAAATATCTGATATCTAACAAATTGTCAGGGTTTCCCCTGACACAACACTTCCTATTCACTCTGAATCAATCAATACCAACACTAGGACCCAGAGGATTTGGTCCTGGAATCTATAGTTAGTCAATCAATGACAGCTAGAGTGATTTGGACCAAAGGCTTGGTCCTATTCTATAAAACTCAAAATATTTGGGAGGTTTCAGTGACCAAAATTTACATTCCTTTAGGCAAAGCACTCTCACTTTTGTTGGTCATTCTACAAAGCCTGGAGTGATTTGGGTTTAAGGTCTGATTGCTGAATTTTGAAGGATTTTGGGGGAAAGAATTCTAAGCATGGTGAAGGGGAAGAAGGGTGACCCATGCAAGTGTCTAGAATTCAGATGGAATTCTCTATGAAGGGAACAAGAAAGAAGTCATTGTGACTGTATTACCAAGAATATTGAGAGAGGTAGGTGTAAGAAGACTGAAGATGTAGAACTTTCATTCTACATTAGGGAGCACTTTGGGAGCTAGAATATTATATATTTAATTCTAGAAACTATTGGAGTTTATTTAATGGGGCCTGGAATAGAGTAACATGATCAGATCTTTATTCATCCATAATTATAGCTAGCAACTATCATAGATAATAGTTGAATTCAACTGATAGTTGAGACCAGATCTCTAATCATTATATCACACTGCCTTCTAAAAAACAAGAGGAATTTCTTGAACAGCATGTCCTTTTGTAGAGAAAGAAGGAATCGTCCATGTGATTCCCAAAATTGGGAACAGGTTCAGTAATGACATAATTTAGTGGAGAAAAATGACCTGAACTTTACATTACAATATTTTAGTGACATTTTTGGCTTAAATGATGTTACCTCAAACACAAGTTTTATTAGTATTGGCAAATAATTTGACATCTGACTGCCTCAGTTCCTCCCTGATAAATTGAGAATATAAACAAATCCCTTGTAGAATGATTGTGAGGGCAAATTGAAATATTTGTAAAGTACTTCTAAAATTGTAAACACTATTTGATTATAACAATAATTGTTGTTGTTATCATTATTGTTGTTTGCTATCTTCTGGGAAACAAATTTCAGATTCTTGGAGAGGCTGTATTAGGCTTTTCTGTCCATAAGTCCTATCCATAACTTCTTTAGTTCTTTTCACTTAGAGGGCAGAGTATTCTTAGAGTTCTTGGTTCAGTGTAACTTGATCACAGAGTTCCATCCCTAGAAATTCTGCAAGGTTAGTCACCTCTACCTCATTAAAAAAAAAAAAAAATCATTTTTTTTTAAAGGTGTAGAGGTGACATTTCAGTAGCTCCAAAAGAGAGAGGAAGAGATCCATCCCACATGAGATTGTTAAGCAATATTTTTTTTTCTCAAAATTCAAAGCAGACAAAACTCCATGAAGTTCCCAAACCCTGACATAGCATAGAATAAGCTTGCTTTTGTAAATCAATTTCACAGGAGTTTGCTATGCTTTAATTAAATGAATTAACCTGTATTATTATGGACTCCCACCTACTCATGAATATTTAGAAAAGTAACCTCATCAAGTATTACTTTCAGTAATTCCTGACTTTATAACTTGTCATTTTATATTCATTTGGTGTCTTCCAGGGATATTTTGCATAATGAAGAAGGGATGGGACCATTAGAATTCTCAGGGATACCAAATCCAAATTGCTTTCTCTATTATCCTGACTTTAAGCCATATTGTCCCACTCATACAAAAAGTCACCTAGGGACTGACCTGCCTGCAGTTACATATGTGGCAAGAAAAGGACTATGGTAGGCTATATATATGAACATTATGTTTCTTGCCAAGAATTTTATTCTTGGAAATCCCTTACAAACCAATTCACACCTTACCAATGATATTAAAAATTATTATTCAGTGTTATTATTTATTTATTACTACAGCAATGTCCTAAAGATTCTGTGTTATGGGGGAGAGGGAACATTGCAAAAATGCTCACATTGAACATGTGTTCTCTCCTCTCTTTGGTCATACTGGAACTTATCAGTCATTTAGAAATTTTGTGGGATTTAGCAAACAACCACAAAAAATCCAAATCAATCAAACAAAAAACCTTTGCATTCCCTGAATTCCTGGAAGCATTATTTGCAATTATGAGAAATCCTATTATAACCCCAAGTTGAACTCTGACCCAAAGCACTATTTTATGTATGTGTTTATTTCATATATAATGCATCCAAGGAATTTAAAACTCTCCTATGAAAAATTGTATTAATGTAGGAAATAATAGGAATTGATAATATAGTAATCCCAGTATCAGTTGGTTGGATGCACTTATTGATCAAGCCAGAGATTATGTCTCTGAGGTGGTTTTTAGAGAAGAATTATAAGATGATTTTTTTTTTTTTTTTTTGGCTCTCTACCTCTCCTGTTGGAGCTCCAGTGATATCTGTAAAATAGTGAGTGAAGAATCGTAGTTTTATTATAACTATCGAGCCCTCAACATCTTCTCCATCTGGAACCAGTACATTCCACCCATGAAACCTGAACTGATGCAATAGTTTGCATTAATGACCACTGGTTTTATATTGTCCCTTCTGCCCATTCCATCAACAGATCCAACATCAATATGATAGGGAGGCATATTCAATCAAAAAAAAAAAAAAGAATGCTAAGAAATTATGTAAAGTTTAAATTATTAAATGATTTATAATTATATTACACAAGTTATATAAATTATATTAACATTGTTTGTTAAAAGAACTTAATTCCACATATTTGTTCAGTGTTTATTATCTGTGATAACTAAGTTCAGATAAGACATGGCTATAAAGAACAATTTTTATGGCCTTTTCAGAAAAATGAGAAATTTTATACATTTTTCTCAATTAAATCTGGAAATAATGCTGAATTTTTGTTGTTGAAATATTGTTATCCTGATTTTACATATTAGAAAATTGATAAATAGGTTAAATGAATCATTAATGATCAAACAGCAATTCTGTGGCAGAATTCAAATTGAGGGCTTATCCATTCCAAACTCAGTATATTTTACCACTATGCCACATTACTCCTCAATGCAATTTTTGTTTCTGTATCTTCTGTGTAAAGTCTGGAGTCTTCTCTGTGTCTGTGTCTGTGTCTGAGACCCAGCTTGAGCAAACACACACTTGAGTCTGCTTATTTCAAGTCCTTTCAGCCCTTAAATACCTTAGTACAATTATAACACTACAGCACACTGAGCATGTGCTAACTGTAGAACCATCACATCACAATAAAAACTAAGTATATGTGAACTAGAAATCTATTATCTCGTCAATCACACTGAATAAACACCCTGCTGTAAGTATCCTTGTTTCAAGTATACTTTTTTCAGAGTTCTCCAATATCTGCAGTCCCCTACACTTATGGAGCTACAGGTTAGTAAAGAAATATAATAGAAAAGCAAATAATTATACTTTTGATGTTTGGCCAAACCCCCTATAATGTCACAAATCCTTAATTTACTCATTTCATATAACTATTTTTCCATCCTACCTCAACCACACACAAAATTGTTGTTGTTTTTATTTTTTAATTCAGTTTTTGAATACAAAAATTGAAATAAATTCTTGGGAGGCAGAGTCAAGATGGTAAAGTAAAGGCACTTGGGACTTGACTGACTTCTCCCCCAAACTACTCCAAATTCCTTTAAATAATGATTCTATACATCCAGCCATTTTGGAGAACAATGTCCAAAAAGTTATCAAACTGTGCATACCCTATGATCCAGCAGTGTTTCTACTGGGCTTATACGCCAAAAAGATACTAAAGAAGAGAAAGGGACCTGTATGTACCAATATGTTTGTGGCAGCCCTCTTTGTAGTGGCTAGAAACTGGAAAATGAATGGATGCCCATCAATTGGAGAATGGTTGGGTAAATTGTAGTATATGAATGTTATGGAATATTATTGTTCTGTAAGAAATGACAAGTGGGATGAATACAGAGAGGCTTGGAGAGACTTACATGAACTGATGCTAAGTGAAATGAGCAGAACCTGGAGATCATTATACATGGCAACAATGATACTGTATGAGAATGTATTGTGATGGAAGTGGATTTCTTCGACAAAGAGAAGATCTGATTCAGTTCCAATTGATCAAGGATGGACAGAAGCAGCTACACCCAAAGAAAGAACACTGGGAAATGAATGTGAACTACTTGCATTTTTGTCTTTCTTCCCAGATTATTTTTACCTTCTGAATCCAATTCTTCCTGTGCAACAAGAGAACTGTTTGGTTCTGCACACATATATTGTATCTAGGATATACTGAGACATATTTAACTTGTATAGGACTGCTTGCCATCTGGGGGAGGGGGTGAAGGGAGGGAGGGGAGAAGTCAGAACAGAAGTGAGTGCAAGGGACAATGTTGTAAAAAAAAAAAACCAAACTACCCAGGCATGGGTTCTGTCAATAAAAAGTTAAAAAAAATAAAAAAATAAATAAAAAAAAGAATAATGAAAGAAGAAATTTCAAGGAAACCCAGGGTAACATATGGACTGATGCAAAGTGAATCGAACATAACCAGGAGAATAATTAATGTAATAATAATATTGTAAAGCAATTTAAAAAATTAATATCACTAATTAATGTCATGAGCACATTCCAGAGGACGAATGATTAAACATGCTATCCACAAAATAAATAAATAAAAAGCTATAATAAAAAAAAATAATGATTCTAAACAAATTTTCAAGCATCAGAACACCCAAAAAGACAAAGCAAAACATTTTCCACACTTAGATAACTTTGAAGGGCAGCAGGAAAAGTTTGTGGCATTTGGGTGGCAGTCCATTTTCATGCATGCAGTTTCAGTGTAGATCATGCCAGTGCAGGCCAAACCCCAGCCCCAGTTCCATATCAGCAAAATAGGAACTGGTCTAGGGACCTCTGATTCAGCACCAGTACTGAAGGCTTCCAGACCTCTCAGCTCAGAAACACTAAAGAGGATTTAGAAAGAGGAAACAATTGTCAGTAGGGTGAAAGTGCCTTTGGGAAATAAGCAAACCAAGAGGGCAGTGTTAGCAGTAGCAACTATTTAGGAAGGCCTCTATTGCTTTACCACAGTAAATCTTACAGTTACATACATGGGTCGGGGACACTTCTAAAACCTCCAGGACCAAAAAGAGGGCTTGTAGTCATGTTCTTAAAAGGATCTCTGAAAACAGCTGCACAAAACATCTGAAGCTTGGGATAGTGCACCCTTTATTCTGGAAACAAAGTTCTATTTTAACAAAAAGTTAAAAACTGAGTAATAGGCTAGGAAAATGAGCAGACAATAGAAAAAGTTTCTGACCATAGATAGTTACTATGGTGACTAGGAAGATCAAAACACACTCAGAAGACAACAAAGTCAAATCTTATGCATCCAAAGCCTCCAAAAAAATAAGAATTAGTCTCAGGCCACAGGAAAGCTCAAAAATTATTTTTAAAATCAAGTAAGAGAGATAGAGGAAAAATTATGATTATTGTGATATGTGACTATGATGGAATATATTGTTCAATGGGAAATGATGATCAGGATGCTCTCAGAAAAATCTGGAAAGTCCTCCATGAACTCAACCAAAGCAAAATATACTGTGTACAAAGTAATAGCAACATGCTGGGATGATCAGCTGTAAATGACTTTGCTGTTCTCAGTAGTACAATGATTATTTACAACTACTCTGAAGAACTTGTGATGAAAAATTCTACCCATACCCAGAGAAGGATTGTGTCTGCATATAGATTGAAATATCTATGTATTTTATTTTTCTTGAGGATTTTTTTTTTTTTTTTTAGGGTGAGTGATCTAAGTTTTCTTTCACAACATGACTTCTATGGAAATGTTTTGTATAACTTCATATGTAGTTCTTAATAGGGGGAAATGATTTTAAATATAACTGGGGGGAAATATTAAATAAATAATTTTTAAAGACCTGAAATTTCCTTATTTGATTATAATCTGTTGTCATTTCAACAGAACAAATTAAGTTTTCTGTATAACACTCAAATTTTCTATCCCTCAGTTCTTTCCCTGACCACCAGTCTTAGACTAGATAGTCTCAACTTTTCCTATATATTTACCCCTTGGTAAGCCAGTTCAACTTAACACTATCATCCTCTCCGGAATCTTTTGGTTCCTCCTCAGATTTCTGATTTTTTCCTTACAACCTAGAAATATTTCGGCCTCTACTGGCTTCACTCTTATAGATGGCCTGTTGAATTAACCTGGAGAAAATTTTAAAAATTTGCTGACTGTGTTCACTACAAATTTGTATTGCATAACCTTAACTTGTACAAAACAATCCTTTTACACTTTCTTAATTAGCTCATTATCCCATGCTATTTAGAGTGGAATATGAAATGATTTTAAACCATTTTATCACTCCTCGAAAGTTACAATGGCTCTCCCTCCCTTCACTGTTTCAGCTAAGAAACTTTCCTCAGCTAAGAAACCTTCTCTGGATATGGGTAGAATTTTTCATCACAAGTTCTTCAGAGTAGTTGTAGATAATCATTGTACCACTGAGAACAGCAAAGTCATTTTCAGTGGAACAAAATTGAGATCATTTGCTAACAACTCCCTCTTTTCCTTTCCTCTTCATCTCATATCTCTTAGATTCCTTTTGTTACTATCTTCTTCACTCTTATTTCACAAGAGAAAGTAGTGGCTCTTCTACTTACCTGCATGAGTGATTCCATTTCATCCTGCTTTTTCAAACAGATTGTCTCCTCCATCATTTCCAAATTCTCATTTCTTTTCAATCTCTCCCTTTCTACAGCTCCTTCCCTAATGTCTACAAACATATCAATGTCTCACACCCCAATCTCAAAAATCCTCACTTAATCTACCTATCCCCACTAGCCATCGTATCAAATATTTTTTTCTATTTTGTGGCTAAGCTCCTTGAGAACACTATCTAAAAAAATCCCTCCATTTCTTTCCTCTCATTCTATTAACTTTCAAGACTGCTTTCTGACTTCATCATTTAAACAGAATAATTTTCTCTAAAGTTGTAAATGAGCTCTCAATTACCAAGTCCTAGTATCTCTTTTAATTCGACCTTTTTGACTTCTCTTCAGTTTTTGATATATTGGTCACCTTCTCTCCTTTAATATTCTCTTCCCTGTAGCTTTCTGTGACTATATTGTTTCCTCTTACTTGTCTGACCCTTCCTTTACTAGATTGTCATCTAATTTATGCTCACTAAAAGATGATGTCCCACAGGATTTAAAGCTAATTCTCTTCTCCCTCTATACTATTTTTCTTAGTAATCTGATCTCTTCCCATCATTTCAATTATCATCTCTATGCTAATGATTTTTTTGATTTTGCTAAATTGTAGAATTTTATTTGTGATATCACAAAGTACATATTTTGTAGACATCTTAAACTCCAATGTATTCAATGTTAAGTTCTCAAATGCCTGGAACATTGTAGTTTAACTGGAAGATTTGGTACTGATATCTCTATCTCTGATATCTGATATCTATTATCTCACTAGAATGGATTGTATATATCCTACTTGGAGGTAAAATTCTGAAGTAGTTTCATGTCAGATTTTTATTGACTTTCTATCCCTCAATTCTAACCATGTGTATGGTTGACACATTGCATTATCTAGGACAGTGTAGATTTGTGGATCTGTCCAATGAAAATGAACTTTTATTCACTGGTCAACCTCATTTTGCACTATAATGTCTTGATGAATATAGGTATTTGACTTTGCCATAATTGACTTAATTCTTCTCCAAAGCAGATATCATCCAAAATTGTATTTAGTTCTGCAAGATATTCAAAAGCATGTGATTAAGCTTTTCTTTGAGTTTCTTTGTCTATCCATTACTTCTTTCTTCAAGTTCATAGGTATTGTAATATGAATTTCCTAGGGAAAAAATCTACAAGGTCAGATGGGGTCATGAGTGTATTCCATGGTATTAAAAGAAAAATTAAATCCAATACTATATATAGTACTTTAAAAAATAGGCAAAGTCATACTCCTACCAAACTCCTTGGTCCTGATGCCTAAAACAGGAAGATAATAAAAAGAGAGATAAACAGAGAAAGTAAATTATGGACCAGTTTCCCTAATGAATATTGAAACATTAAACAAAATGCTCACAAGGCAATTATAGCAATATATCATTAAGATCAAATGATATGGGATTTATACCATGAATGTGAGATTAGTTCAATATTAGGAAAACCATCAATATAATTGCCCAAATCAATAACAAAAGAAACAGAAATCAAGAAATCATATGATTATCTCAATACATACTGAAAAACTTTTAACAAAATACAGAACCTTTTCCTATTAAAAACACTAGAGACCAAAAGCATAAAAAGAACATTCCTTAAAATGATAGGCAATGTTAATCTAAAATCATCAGCAAGCATTATCTGTAATGGGAATAGCTAGAAGTCTTCCCAATAAGATCAGGGGTGAAGCAAGGATTCCCATTATCACCACTATTATTCAATATAATACTAGAAATGTTAGCTTTGGCAATGAGAGAAACACACACACACACAAAATAAAGGAATTTGAATAGATAATGAGAAAATAAAACTATCATTATTTGCAGATAATATGATGATATACTTAGAGATTCTTAGAACATCAACTGTAAAATTACAAAACCTATATAAATCACCAACATTTTTTTAATATGACCAACAATACTATTGCTCAAAAAGAAAAGATGAACAGATTTCAGAAAAACCTGGAAAGCCTTGTATGAACCAAGGCAAAGAGAAATGAGCAAAATCAGAAAAATATTGTATCCAGTAAGAGCAATATTTTATGATGATCAACTATGATTGACTCAGCTCTTCTTACAACACAATGATGCAAGACAAATACAAAGGATTCAGATAAGAACTGATGGATTTGGAATGTGGATTGAAGCATATCTTTTCCACTTCCTTTTTTAATCTTTTTCATTTTTTTCTTTAAATTCTTCTTTTACAACTGTGACTGATATGGATATATACATTGTATATATTAGCATATATAAGAATTATATCAAACTGCCTACTATCTTTGGAAGAGGGGAAAGGAGGAAGGGAGAAAAATTTGGAACTCACAATTTTGTAAAAATTAATGCTAACATTTTTCTTAAAAAAAAAAAAAAAATGTTCCTTTTGCCCTTAAGTTGTTTAGCTTTATTAGGTGGGAGAGCAGATTGTACTTTTCAATATGAAGAAGAGTTCCTTGTATAAAATAATGAACAAGATGATTTTTTAAAGGCCTGGAGAAATTTATAGGAACTGATGCTGAGCAAAACAAGCAGACCCAGGAATACATTGTACACAGTAACAGCAAGAATGTGCCATGGTCAACTATGTAAGACTTGGTTCTTCAGTGGTTCAGTGATCCAAGGTAATCCTCATCTAGACTTTGGACAAAAAATTCCATCTGTATTCAAAAAAAGAAGTATGGAGATTGAATATAAATTGACACATACTGTGTTCAATTCTTTTTTCTTTCCTTTTTTTTTCTCACTCATGCTTTTTCCTTTTTGTTCTGATTTTTCTCTCTCAACATGATTCATAAAGCGTATGTATTAAAATAAATAAATATTTTTAAAATAAGAGTTCCATGTAATCAAAGGGTACACTTTGCATAGACCTCTGAAATATTCCTCTTCCTTTCACAACTTCAGTCCTTTGTTTCTGTCACCTACTATGGTACATTCTCACTATCCATACCTGCATACCTCCATTCCCCTTACTCAGAGGTAAGCTGATAATCAGAAATCTTATCACCAGAATCACTCATTTATTGATACTTTACACTTTTGAAATTCATTCTTAGTTACTCCACCTTTAATTGGAGTAATAGTAGCAGAGTACTAAACTCCTCCCCAAAACTTCCATTAGAAAGTGTTCACAACTTTCCTGTTTTATTTTATATCAGTTGATCTACTTGGTTTCTTCTACTAGTATTCATCACAAGATGATTCTGCAGGAAATACCTCCTGATTTCCACTCACACATCTCTTTTTGGCTTCCTCTTGTGCGTTGCCTTTCTCCTTTGAGTTGTAAACTCCTTTTGAGAGCAAGAACTGACTCTTTTTAAAAATCTATATTTAACTTATACTTTAAATACAATTCCTGTCACATAGTAGGTACATCTTGCTTTAGTTTATCTACCTTTGCCTGAAGCAAAGGTAGAAATTGCTATTATTTCAACTAAGTTATATTGTTGGATTTTAAACGTTTTACAAAATATTTAACTTACTACAATCTTGTGAATAGTGATTGAAAATATGATTTCCACTTTTTAAAAAGAGGAAATTGAGAGAAACATTCACTTTACAAATAGCCATTCATACTCAAAAATACCAAATGAATGTATTTTGAAATGAGATGTAAGTTACTACTATGATTACATGTTATTTTAAAAAGTCTTTAAAAGCAATGGTAGGATAATTCTCCTTTTGCTTTAATTGGATAACACAAACAAGTCCCATGTGGCATGATGTAAATAAGTCTTGAAGTAATTTTAGAAATCTCATAGTAATCCCCAAGCAAAGAACTAGGACAGTATTAATTTAACTGTTAAAACTTGAATGCAGTAAGAGAATATCTTCTGAACTCTATTTTGGAACACAAGTGGCTTCATTTAGTGGGGAAAAGGAAACAATAAAACAAATAAAGATTATTTGTCAACAGTAACATGGAAAATTAGATTTACAGTGTCCCACATGTATATCTTTCCAAATTAGTCTAAATTAGTGTGAATATTATAAAGCTATTTTATACTATATATACTATAAATATAGTAAAGCTAATTAGTGTAAATATAGCCTCTTTCCTAGTGCTATCACTTTTCAGATGTTCACTAGTTTACTAAAAAATATGTGATGAATATATAACACTATTATATTCCACAAATAAAACTGAGGCAGCAATATTCAATTGCACACTGCTGCTGACAGAGTTTAGAGGAAACTAATTCTCAGGGGAATAACTTCCCCCTTTTAACTACTATGGTTTGATCCTGAAAAACCAGTTTCTCACCATAATTATAAAGAATTGAGCCATAATTCCCTGAGTCCTATAAAATAGAGGTTTGCATCTGACAAGGACATTTTAATGCTTTTCTTATCTACTCTATGACAGGTTGACCATAGTTAAAAAGCAAGTCATACACAGGTGATACTCACTGAAGACAGATGAAACACTTTACAATGCCTCTAACTCAGCTCATGGTTTATTATGTTTTTCATTTTTATTGTGTATGAGAAGCATCATCATTTAATGACTATCCATCTATGTTTTTCAGCATATTTTCAGCTACAAATATCATCTACCTTATTTGATATTCTGCTTGAATTTTTGCAACTCATTCATAAAATAGCAAAAAAAAAAAATAGAAAAATTATTAAGATGTATATGAGGAAATCTCTTCAAAACAATCTAACCATCATGGGATTGTTGACTTCATATATATAAGTATTGTACTACTCTGTGATCTATTTTAAACTGACTCTAATTAAAGAACTTTAGATTAACATCATATACATTTTTAATACAATTGTATCATGAGTTCCCAGTTTCATTATAACGTCATTGTTGTTGCTTTGGATGTTGTATAATAAGGAAATTGTATGTTTCTTATTCTGCAAATTATATTATTAACAGAAGGCATATTAAAGGAATTAGCTTGAAGATAAATTGGAAAAAGAATAACAACAAATATTGATATCCCTACTTTGGATCTTTTATTCTAAAGCACCAGATATAGAACTCAGTTAATTAGTATTTGTTAAGTACCTGTTATTTGCCTGGGATTCCACTAGGTGCTCGGGATATTAATAAACAAACAAATATATAAACAGATTAAACCCTGCCCTCAATACTCTCGAAGTCAAATGTAGGAGTCAACATTCAAACATGTACTGATAAGCACATATGGGATAAATGAAAGGTAGTTTCAGAGGAGAAGCTCTAAGATTAAGGGATACTGAAAAGGTTTTCTTATAGAATGTAGGACTTTGAGAATTGAAGAAAGCCAGGGAAAAAGGAGAAGGCAAAGATAAGGAGGGACAGAATTCCAGACATCAGGACATCCAATAAATATGTTTTGAGTCAAAAGATGTAAAGATTAAGTGTTTCACCAAGCCCCAGTATGGAAAATATTAGAGACACTACTATTTATAATCAAACATTTTAGGAGGCTATAGGAATTTCCCTTAGGACTGAGGAAAAACATTGATTAATATTTTGTGCATAGGCACTTTCAGTTTTCTCTTCTCCTGGATTCTTCAACAAATAGAGACATCTAGGGGGACAATGAAAATGAAAAGAATCAGGAAGATCTGAATTCAATCCAATCTCATATATTTACTAAGTAGGAGGATCATGGGGAAGTCACTTAATCTTTTTTTTGCCTCAGTTTCTTTATCTGAAAATGAGCACCTATGTCCCAGAGTTATTGTGAGGTTTAAATGAGATATGATTTTAAAACACATAGTAAGTTATATAAATGATGAAGATGATGCTCATTGTTATCATCTTAAAACAAAATGCTCAGAAACCATGTTTCAGATCAGACCTTACTAGAACAGATTACAATGAGATTATTACCTGTTGTCTTCTAGAAAAATTTTCTTTACAATTTTTGGGGACTAACTTTGGTATTTAAATGCTTTGAATTTAGTTTTAAAATTTTATTTTTTTTTAGTTTTATATAATTACAGTCCAGTTTCAATGATCTATTTTTCATCTTTTATGCTGTTGAAAGAAAATAAAAATATAAACATTTCTTTAAGGATTGCTTTTTCTATTTATCCCAAATTTTATATATTTTTTCATTGTCATCATTATCTTTAATGAAACCAAATATTGTTTCTATAGCTTGTTTTGTGTCTACTAAAACTGTTGTCTGTTTCTTATAAATTTTTAGTTTTCTTCAAATTCACATTATTGAATATTTAATGCTGCATTATATTCAGCAAAGAATGCATTTAATATTTTTGCTATTTTGTGTTTTATATGAACATTTTGTAATTTAATATGCAGTTCATTTTTGACAAGATTTCAGAATAATTGACAGTATGTATGCTGTCCATTTAATAATAGTCAGAGATCTTTGACATATAAATTTTCTAAAATTATATTCAGATGTTTTTTTGTATACTAGATTTGTATTGTGTACTAAACTTTTACTTGTAAACTCAATGTCATATAATAAAATGCTTTACCCTTTCTCCTTTTTTAGTATACAATACACTAGATTTGTATAAATTTTTATGTGCACATTGCTAATCCTTCTATATTACAGTTTTAATGTCTAACCAACTTTACTTTTCCTTTATTTATTTGGATATTATGTTTTTTTTGCCAGTGTATCAAATATTAATATTAAATAATTATCTATAGTATTTATCAATATAATAATTTCTCTTTTTTTCTCCTTAATGTTTTTGCTCTCGATTTATATGACATTAGAATTGTTACATGTACCTTTTTGAAAAAATCAGATGAAGTACATTAGATTTTGTCCCAGCTGATTATGGCATCAATTTAAATTTATCTGTTTCTTATAAGCAATATAATATTTTATTATACTTTCTAATGCTTTCTGCAATCCCACTCATTTTACGAATTCCATTCATAATTATAATGATTCATCATGTATTTCCCTCCATCTTATTTTTGAAAATGTTTCTTCTTTTTTTTTCTAACATCCTCTTTGGAGTGACTATAATTTTAAAAGAAAAAATACTCTTTGATCTATGATTAATGAAATTTTTTCTACTACCATGAACTGCTTCTCTTCCCTACAGACACAAAATTACAGGTTATTGCTCCCTTCCTCTCTTTTTTCTTTTAAAACTGTCTTCATTATTTCTTCTGTAATTTCTCAGTTTGTTTTGTTTATAGCTAATTACTTTCTTACTCTATTCTTCCTATCCCCTCTCCATTCCATACTGAAGTGAAGGTATTTGTGCAACAGTTTCTTTATACGTACATGAAGATAAAGGTGATGTCTCTTTTTGAACCTGCTACCCAAGCCCTACCTTGTTTGTATAGACTTTTTTTGTATAACTCAATGTCATATAATAAAATGCTTTACCCTTTCTCCTTTCCTTTTTTAGTACACTTTTCATATCAGATGTATGAGGTATTTGGGGAGGATTAGCACTTTTGATATAAGGGCTCCCTGAACCTTTTTCAGAGTTGTTTACCTGCTTTTAATGTCCATCCTGTCTCCCAATTCACATCTTTGGCTCTCATGTGCAAAGACCATCCCCAATATTGGCAGATGGACTAAATCAGATTGTGGGTAGGTAATCAATCACAAGTCCATTAATATCTTAGTGGGATATCTATCGCTCTGAAGGATTGGCTCCGAAATGTGTGAAGGCAACAGGAGCGGGTGTTGTGAAGAGCTGTAAGCTTTGTCAGCTATTGTAGATGCCAAAGTCATCCACTGCATCTTGGGTCATTGCCAGTTGTCTTTATTTGTTTTGCCTTTGGACTTCAGTGACTTTGGAAGAAAGAGTGAAGATTATTTTACGCAAAATTGATTCATTTAACTTCAATTCAGACACATCAAGATATGATTCCATTTATTATTGGTGTCATTAATCCTGAAATGAAATTCAAACAATAGTACTTATCATTTACCTTTCTTCTAGTCTTTTGAGAACATCAAGCCCTCAAAAAACTACTAAGAGGTCCTCTGCATTGTTTTGTTATATCGGCCATAATGATATTAAGCTCCTGAGGTGTCATTATTATTATCTTCCACATTAGAATGTAAGTGTTTAAATCTCTATAATAGTTATTAGCTTACTTGTTTTTAAATTTAATTTTATTCCTTTTTGAATCCTATGTTTGTATGTCAGATTTTCTATTCAGTACTGATCTTTTCATTTTGAATGCTTGAAAATCCTATATATTTTTTTAAAGATTCATTTAACTCTTGTAACATTATACTCAGTTTTTCTGGATAAATTAATTTTTTGACATGTCTTTATTTTTGGCCTTGTGTAAAAGTTCTTTTTCAAGCTTTCATCTTCGTTAAGGTGGTAGCTTCTAAATCTTGTGTGAAAATGACTGCCTTATATTTCTTTTTTTTTTCATCTTTTGAATTTCTTTTAATCCTTCATTATCATGGAGTTTTTAAGTTCTATTTCATCCATTTCATTTCCAAGGAATCACTTATTTGGGTAAGGTTTTATATTTCTTCTATTTCCAAATTTCTTTCAGTTTTTTCTTTGCTTCACTCATTTAACTTACAATGTAATTATGAAGCATAACAAATAACTCCTATTTAATTTTTTTCTAGAAATTCTAGTTGACTTCTCTCCCCCTCACCTCATTTTTATTTTGTTTGAGGCTTTCTCTGTAGGTGTTTTAGAGTTCTTCTCCTCTTTGTGTTATCTCATGTGATTCTGTCACCATAATAACTTTTTTCCTTTTTCCTTTCTTTATGGCACTTTCTGGATTAGGATTTAGCATTAAGGTCAAGTTCTGTACAATTTCTGGAAGGAATATTGTTGTCTTGTATTATCCTTCCTTATTATTTGTAGTAGTCTACTTCGTTCTCTTGATATTAAATGTTGAGTTCTTCAGGAATCACAGAGATTACTCAGGCCAAAGAGTTGAAAACTTCCAATAAATTTCTTGTTTAAAGATAGGTCTAGAAATCTAATTCCAGTTGTAGTCCATGTCACTATATCAAGTATGTATATACCAAGCTTTTTTTCCCTTTGTGTCCAGATCTGTTCACTGAAGGATTTCAATACCAGCTTGAATCCTGATCATGGGTGAGGAGTGTAGGGGCAGATCTCAAAAAGATGATCAAATGGGAGGAGTTCGTTTATTCAAAATTCTCTCAGCCTAATATATTTACATAATTATAGCATATTGTGCATGCGCTAACTATATACTGTACATGCCGGACCATATAAAACTTGCTATTCTGTGTAGATGTTTCCTTGACACTTTAGTATAATTCTGCTTTAATTACAACACAGGTTGTCACTCCCCCTGACTTCTCAGGAAGGTCAAAACTCTCCCAAAGGTGATGGGGAGCCCTACCAGACACATAGCAGAATTCCACTGAACTAAAGAACTAAATTTACACTTATCTTGTGGTTCCCCAGTATCTGTGATCCATCATACCTTTGTAGAAAATCAAGTTATTTATCCATTTATAATTCTGCGAATAAAGATAAATCAAAGATTTATCTAGCACTCATTTCATGCTAGGCATTCTTCTAAGACCTGATAGTGCAAATATAAGTAAGTGCATAAATAAATAACCACCCCACCACTAGACTTGGCTTATCAGTTGCCAAAATTAGGTTATTCTGAGTCTTAGTGGTTTTATCCAAATTTAATAACCTGTGTTGTTCTTTTGTGTTAATCTTCCAATATTCATCTTTGTTTCGATCTTTCACACATGAACTTTAATATTTAAGTTGATCAATGAATTCCCCTTGCATTCACTTCTTTAGCTTTAAAAAAAAAATTGCTCTAGTTCTCTCTTACTAGGATTATCTTTCTTTTATCAACTTTTTTTTTTTTTTTTTTTTTAATCTTCAGAATTTACCTTTGTCAAGCCAATGGACTCACTTTCTCTGTAGCGTGTATGGAAACTTAATTTTTTTGGAAGACTTTGAAATTATATCTCTCAAAATATAAGATGTTTTATTTGCCTTTCCTATCTTCTATTGCTAATTATCAGTTAGAATGATTATTTGTTTTCAAGTTTTCCATAATTTATTTTTCAGCAATTAAGTTTCTTTCTCCCTTCTTCCCTTCCTCTCTCCATCTCTCTTCCTCCCTCCTTCTCCCTCTCCATTTCCCCTTCTCCCTCCTTTTCCCTCTCCCTCTCCTTTATCCTCTATTTCTCCCTATCCTTCATTCTATCTCTGTTTCTTTCTATCTCTCTGTCTTTGTCTCTCACTCACTCACTTACTCTCTCTGACTCTCTCTCTCTTCATGAAAAGCAATTCCTGAAAAAATATTTTTTGTAATTTACTGAGAACCATTCTATATCAAATTCCTCTTTTTCTTAAAAGATTCTGTCTAATATTACCTTAAGGAAAAATGGCTCTAATACATGAATATGAAGCTCTAATCTGTCAGAAGGCTCAAAAATGTTCATCAATATGGTTTTGGATGTATAATAATAAATTAATATTGCTTTACTTATTTTTATAGATTTATGAATGATCAGGAAACTATTGCTCTATCATCAGAATAAAAAAAAAAAACAACAACAAAGAAAAAGCTATTATTTTTGCCACCACAAAATGAAACCAAACAGGCTGTCACCTATTTATTAATAAATACTTATTTCTTCACAAAAAAAAAAAAAACTAAAAAAATTATTATTTTTTTTTTACTGAAAGCCCTTTCAAATCTGGTTTGAATGCATTTTTATTCTATTTTGGATATGCATATTTTAATATGCATAGGTGGATATGCATCATGGATATGCATAGGTGTAGGAACAATTTGCCTTTAACTGATGAAAATGATGTTTACTAAATTTCAATGTCAAAGAAGCTTTTGTAAAACATTTTGGAAAACTTTTAAAAGATTGTTTTTCATCACTTGGAAGTTTTCCTTCATCTTTTCTGACAGTAAATGTTTGATTTCAGGTGAAAATAATTTAAATTTATGAATTCTCATTTCTATGACATAGGTAGTGAAAAAAAATCTCAAAGAAACATAAATTTAATTCAACACTCTCATTTTGCATAGGAGAACAATCCCAGAGAGGTTGAGAGGTTATCTGAAGTTTTACTTTGGAACAAAGAGATTTGAACCCAAGCCCTCTAACTCCAAATCTTTGATTCCATGACATTATTCTGTCTCATGTTGTTGATGTGGGTGAGAATGGTTAAGCTAATTTCCTCCAGACTAAATAAAATAAGCTAAAATCAAAAATCGAGTTTCTTGCTGATAGCTTCAGCATTGTGCTGAACAATAAACAATTTCAAACGATAAAAAAGTATAGTCCAAAACCTGCTTTCAAGGCAGATAATTATTAACTATGCAAAAGGAAAAACCTTTCTTTCACTTTTGAATCTAGTTTTCATAAGCATTTTCAAAATTTGCCTTTAAAAAAACAACATAGAAATAAATATCATCTCCTGTGTCTGATATGATGAACTTTAGAATAAATCTTTTTCCTTGTCAGAAAAAAAAAAGCAAATGACAATCAGAAATCTTTTGAAAACATGGCATTTTGTAAATGCAATAACTTAATTTTTACTGAATGATGTAGTAATCTTAATTATATTCTTTTGAATCTACAACCTTTTTCTATTTTATTGAACAGAACTCTGTAGTGTGAGATTTGACACATCTGATTAAACTACGTCAGTCATTCCATGTAATGGAACATGCTGAGATGTGAATGACACACTGATGGAGCTCAACAGGATGAATCATCTGGTGTCAATTTTTTTTTGAGACTCACTGGTGGGGGTGATGAGCTTCTGAAGACAAATGAGATTTTCAGATGTCAAATACTTTATTTATTTTCCAGACACTGCAATTAAATCCCTTTTTGGTAAGTAATTTGATTCTGGATTATTTTATTTTTTAAAAATAACTTATTCCATTAAGTAAATTATTTTTTTCTTATATATTTATGTTGCCAGAGTGTATCTATCAGCCAATATATAAAACAGCAGGTAAGAAGTGAGGTTGAAAGAAGTATAATCTTTTTTTTTTTTAAAGTATCAATGACAATAGTAAAACTATCTTTTTGAAGATTGCCTTGTTAGGGTCAGACCTGGTTTGTATTATAAAACATCACGACCAAGTATGAATGGCAAGTCTTCCTTCATTCTCATTGGAATGGCAAAAGGAATCTTCAAAGATTCTCAGTGATTTTAGAAACATAGAGAATAAGTTGCAGGGTACTCTTGAAAGAAGAAAACATATAAAATAGCTTAAATAAGGGAACTAAAGACAGAGAATACTGATTCTGACTGAATAGCTTATTCTTTTAGAAAATAAGACTATCTCTGTCAAGGTCCACACAACTCAACTAAAACAGGTGATGGTGCAATTAGCCCATAAATGAGTTTGCTAACAATGTGATTGACAGTTAAAGAACAAGATAAAACAAAACAAAACAACAACAACAAAAAAAAAGATACACTAGAAATTGTCTCCTGCTAACTTTTTTGGAATAAGAATGGGAAAATTGAGCTATGTTTTTTAATCATCTTTGCTATAATTTCCTAGGTCATCTAGTAATATTTGGCATCAAAATAAGGTAACAGAATTCAAATAGCAATTCAAATGAACTCTACTGTTAGTGATAATTATGGAAGCCATGCTATTTTCTTCACTTTCTAATTGTCTCCTTGCCAATTAATTTTTTTTTTCAAAACTGTAATATAGTATCATTGATAGACTGTGAAAATAGCATTCTTTGTCCTCTTTGAACCACAAGAATGTCATATTGTCCATTTGCTACTAATTTAAAAGGTAAAAATATTATCAAAAAAAGACCAGAAAGACTATTATAATAGATAATTCAAACCTGTTTTCTATTGAATCATCTTGACTGTCTGTCTGTCAATGGATAATTTTCAATTTTACCTTGTTTTCCATAGAAGTGAGATGATATTGGTAAAGCTAAATTATGCTGTGAGAAATCGATCTCCTCTTCTTTTAGTGGAAATGATTTTAAGGTTAAGAAGAAGGCAGAATAGGAGGTATCTTGAGCCACTGTTTTCTTTCTAGTATTCCTCACAAAGAAAAAAAAACATAGAAAAATTCCTCCACATGTAACAAATATAAAGATTGCAAAGTAGAAAATTGAAAAAAAACTATTTTTCCTTTTTTTTCAAAACTATGACATATAGAAGGTTTTAATATTTTTCCTTTCTTTCTTTTTCTTCACAACTTAAATACAAAACAGAAAAAGAAAAAAAAAACCGCAAAAGAAAAACAAGACAAAACAACAACAACAAAAAAACCCCACACTGTTATGTGCCCAGCAGAACATGAGAGAATTCAAAATATGATAACACATGGCCATTTCAAGAAAGCCTACATATATAGGAAAAAAATGCCAGTAATTTTTTTTTCTGACAACTGAAATAAACCACATCCAAATCTATTCTCCCAAATCTAAATCTATTTCACTTTGTGTAGCACATTGGTGATTTGAAGTTAATTTGCTCACATTCTATAAATTGAAAGTTTATAAATACATAAGCTGAATTTTAACATTAAAAACATTTGCCATTAGAATATCTTTAAATCATAGGTAAAAAATACCTGCCCTTAATAAAAACAAAACAAAAACAGACTGTATGGCCTTTGTATTCCAAAATTCTAATTTTGTACCTTTTTGTGTCTGAAGTCAGTCAGACACAAGCTTTGGAAAGTTTAGCCACCTGACAGACTATGTCTACTGTCTTAGGTCCAGACTAGTTAAATTTGGAGAAGTTCATTATTAAACGTGTTGCCAAAATATGATGCATTGTTTGGCCTTGGTAACCAATAAAACAAAGCAAAATATAAAATAACCTATAATCCATGTGTTTCCTTTCTGCTTCAACCATGGTGCTATCAAACTAAAAGAAATCACAATAGCTAGTAAAGAGAATTGTACACTATTATGCATTCTAAAAACATTATTTTGACCATTAGTGTTTAAAGATATATCTTTGTCCAAATGCTAGTAAGATGATACATTGCTGCAGGACTTCCCAGAGTGACATTTTGATTTTGGTTTTAAATGACTTTTGGAATATTCTGATTATGATATAATATAAATGAAACCAGGAACATAAGTTTCAATTTGTAAAGTAAAATAAGATGGTTTAGAGGTTTATCTTGGAGAGTCAAACAAAGAATTTGACAGTTACTTTTTTTTTCTGCATTTAGAGACAATTAAGATCATTGTATTTATGTCTCTTTATCATGTTTATGATGAGCACTACAGTTAAATAAAAAAAAAATCCATTGAAGAGGATGAAGAAGTGAAGAGTTTCTATGAACAATTTTATGATATTCTTGAATCCTTGAAATGAATCCATGTATACCTTGGTGAAGACAGGCACAGAGGATGATAACAAAAGCTATATTCCTGTACATTGTTTTATTATTATTCACTTCTTGAATGATCTAAGGATATGGGTAGTTTTTAAAGGAAGAAATTCAAGCTATGAACAAACATATGGGGAAAAATACTCCAAATGATTAATAATCACTGAAATGCAAATATAAGGAACTCTGTAGTACTATCTCAAACTCATTAAATTAGTAACATTCATAAAAAAATGAAAATGACAAGTGCTAGAAGGACTCTAGGAAAAATAGGTACATGAATGTTATGTTGGCTTTGTGAGCTTGCCCACTCATCATAGAAAGCAATTTGGAATCATGCCCCCAAAATTACAACAAAATGAATATGTTTTTTTATCCAGTGATATCTATACCTGGTTTATATTTCAAAGAGAGCTGAAAAAGAAGAAAAGGACCCTTATGCAACAAAAATGTTTATAGCAACTTTTTATGCTAAGAAAGTACTGGGGGAGGGGAGGGGGATCATTCTGGGAAAATGGTGGAGTAGGCCAGAAAATTCCAAGCTCTCCAGATTTCCCCCATAAACAAAACAAAATTGCACCTCAGGGCAAACATTGACCTGAGAAAAATAAGACTTGGGACAGAACAAGGGTTCTCCTGGAACCATCTAAACAAACTGAAGAAAGATCCCAGGAAGAAGTTTAATCATTGTGAAGTGAAACATCTCTAGGCTATATCCACAGAAACAGCAACCTGGAAGCCCTGGTGCTCCCTGGCCTTGAAGGTAACAGCCAAAATGATAAGACTGATCAGAAGACTCTGATGATTAGAAATACCAGGTCTAGTTGTACTGCAGGGACACTGCCTTGAATGAGAAGGAACCAAACACATCTGGCAAGTGCAGAAGTATTTGGGCAGGGATACTGCTTGGTATAGACATTTGCAGGAGGGAGTAGTTTTTGATTTGGGATTTCAGCTCAGCTGAAGTGAATCTAGAGGCACAATCCCCTTTACCCCACCCCAGGATTAAAGGTTCTTACACTAATATTTCTCATTTTAAAAAATGAGCAAGCAAAAGAGAAAGAACTGAACTATAGAAACTTATCAAGGGAAGATAATCTGGGGTTCATCTTCAGAGGAGGACAGTAAAGTTAAAAAATCTTCTACCCCAAAGGGTAGTGTTAAATGGCTACCTGCTCAGAAAGGATATATAGAATTGGGCAATGGGAAGCCAGTGAAGTTATGAGAGACCAAGAAATAACAAAACAAAATATAAAATATGAACAAATATAATGTGAAACATCTTATAAGAAAAAACAGATCTGGAGAACAGATCAAAAAGAGAAAATATGAAAACTTAGTGCAATCCTATTTTGTTTCAAGAAATGATAAAGAGTTCATTTTCAGAGAGGTTTAGGAAGAGTTATTAATTGATGAAGAGTGAAGTGAAATAAGTCAAGAAAATAATTTATAAAATCATGACATCATTTAAACAAAACCTGAAAAAAAAAAAAGAGTATCAATGAAAACAATTACCAACAATGATTCTAGAGCATCTACAATGGAACATGCTACCTATTTCCTGATAAAGCGAAGTTATGGACTCAGGATATAGATATATACATTTAAAAATTTATGAATTAATTTTGCTCAAATATAAATACTTTTAACAAGGATTTTCCTATTGCCTCAATTATGGGGTGAAAGGGAGAAAAAATATTTTCTATTAAATGAATTATCTTAAGAAAGAAGTAATTCATCTTTAGAAGGCTAGAATGCTAGGTAGCATGTTTTCTGATAATGTGGGTGGAAATTATATGACAGAAAATCTCAAGTCTTTCTGCTGACACACATAAAAATAAGAACTGAAACGTTCTTTCTAAGAATGTTTCCTACTACATTGCAAAAAGAAAGGGATTTCTATTTGGTAAGAACTTGCATAATATGATACACTTAACCAACAAAATTTGACGGAAATCAAAGGATGATGGAAAGGATGATGGATTCAGTCATCAGGAGCTTTTAAAAAAAGTGCTTTCCAAGAAAAAATGAATACATGTATGAATGAATGAAAAGAACTTATTAAACACTTAGCTAAGGTCCTGCAATAACACCCAAATATGGGAATTCAAATATAAAAATAAAACTATGCCTGTCTCCTTCTTAAAGAGAATATGTTTTAAATGGTAAAGTTAAGTCAACAAGCATTTATGTGCCATACACTGTGATAAACACTGGGCATATATAGAAATGCAAGAGTACTACAACAAAAGAACAATGAAAATGAAAACAGCCTCTGTTCCCAAGAAGTACACAAACTAATTGATTGAAACAACAAGCAAACTGTACAAATAAAAACCATGTATATCTAAATAATGAATATATACACACGTTTGTATTCACATGCATACACATAAATAAGATACACACATATGTGTATATATATATATATATATATATATATATATTATATATTTGTGTGTGTGTGTGTGTGTGTGTGTAAACTAGATCTAAAATCAGTAGAAGGCACTAATAGGTGGGAATGGGAAGTGACTCCCATGTATCCCATACATTCCAGAGAATGGGTCTTAAACTGAAACTTGAAGAAAGCCAGGGGAACTGGGAAGCAGAAGCAAATAGGGATAGAGTTCAAGGAATGGGGATATATATGGCAAAAATGTCTGGAGACTGGGGAATGAATGTCCTGTCTGAGAAATAACATTGAGGAATTGGTCACTGGATTGAAGAATACATGGAGAGGAGTAAGGTTTAAGTAAACCACAAATGAAGTAAAGGCCAAGTTATGGATGGTTTTAGAGCCAAATTGGAATTCATATTTGAAGATCTATATGTTCATGTATATGCCTGAATGTGCACACTTATATATATATATATGAACAGTTTTCCTATATAATCCAGCTATAGTTGCCTATTTGCTATTCCTTGCTTAAGACAGTCTATTTCGTATCCCCATTTATTTTTATTTCCTTCCTCATTCCAGGAATGCTCTACTTCTTCATTTCTGACTCTTAAAATTTCTAGCTTCCTTCAAAATTCTGTGCAAATGCCATCCTGGGCAAGAGGTCTTTTTAGGTCTTCCTACTTGCTGGTGCTTTTCAGCTGACGTTCTGCATATATGTTATAATTTATTCCTACTTAAAAAAAAAAACACAAAACTATTTCTATCTCAGAATTCTTGACTTTTCTCAGGTTACAACTCTATACCATCTATACAGGCTGAAATGTTTTCTGATCCCATCTCCCTACTCCAACACACACACACACACACACACACACACACACACACACACAAACTTTAGTGCTTCCTTTCTCCTGAAATTATTTTTTACATAGTTTACATTTAATTACCTAGGTATATGTTGCATCATCTCTTCCTAACAGAAGACTGGTACTATTTGCTTTTGTCTTTGTATCCTCAGCAACTAGATTTATTTTTTGCATATGGCAGAATTTGATCAATGTGTATTGAGTTGAATTACTCTCACAATTGTATCCAAAATGGTATGAGTCAAACTAAATTGATAAGATTTACATTTGCCTTTAATTTAATGTTATTTATGGTTCTGGGTACACAAAAGAATTATGTGCTTATATAGATTAGGTCCAATCTTAGGGGCTAGTATTTTACTCAAGAGGATTTGTTTTACTCTTTGGTTTTTGTTTGTTTGTTTGTTTGCTATTATTTAATTTAAGGGGAAAATGTCCAACATAAAACTTAGTTATGTTGTATTGTTATTTTCATTTGGCTCTTTGTGATCCTGTGAATACCATAGCATGCCAATATTGTTCAGAGGGTTTTCTTGGTAAAGACATTTTTTTTCCTAGTGGATTAAGACGAATTGAAGTAAAGTGACTTTTCCAGGGTCACACAGATAGCAAATTTCTGTGGCCATGTTTAAATCTGATTCCAGGCCCAGTACTCTAGGCACAGAGTTACCTAGCTATCTCATGTCTAGATTTCCCCAAATGTGCGTAATAAGATCACCAAACATTGTCTAGGAAGTTAATGTACTATTATAGTTTTGGTTATGGAATATAGACTAATTTATCTCTTAGAAAAAAATACAAAAAAATAAAGTTTTCAGACTCATGTCATCCCATGAACAAATATAGAAATATAAATCATTCAAAAGCTCTAGTTGAAGGAGAGCTGAATTTTGGAATTGCTTTCAATTAAACCCTTTGACATGGATTCTTTCCCACATTCTATGCACAGTTCCCTTAAGTACATATTATTTTGCTAACTAATAGATGTACTACTAAGTATCTTATTTTAATCCCATCATATGAGCTTGAATTATCAAATGGCCTCTTCAGTCCTGGCCTATTACACATCATGTGGTTTATACTCTCACCTGAAATTAAACATACTTTAGAGCTTGCTAAATGATTAAATTTCACTGGGCCTAGACTGGCCAAATACCTTACCAGTTTTGCTCACTAAGTAGGATTCTGTGCTGGAATCATGGGAAGTACTAATTTTTGTTTTTTTTTTCTCTCAAGAATATGACACACTAGAAGGTGGCTTAGCAGTACAAAACCAAAAATTATATTATAAAAATCAGTCATCAAAATCATTTGGTACTGGCTAAGAAATAGAATGATGGTATATCAGTTGAACAGGTTGGGTACACGTGACACAATAATCAAAACTTATAGTAATCTAGTATTTGATAAACCCCAAACTTCAGTTCTGGGATAAGAATTCAGTCACTAACTGACATAAACTTTTGGGAAAATTGGAAAATAATGTGTCCAAAATCCAGCATAGAAGTATATCTCACACTTTTTTACCAAAATAAAGTCAAAATGGGTACATGATTTGGGCATAAAGGATGATACTATAAACAAATTAAAAGCTCAAGGAATAATTTACCTATCAGATCTTTGAAGAAGTGAGGAATTATTGACCAAAGAACTAGAGAACATTTTAAAAGGCAAAATGGACAATTTTGGGTTTTTCAAAAACAAAAGCAACAGAAGCAAGATTAAAAGGGAAGTACAAAGCTGGGAAAAAAATTTATAGCTAGTATTTCTGATAAAGATTTCATTTCTAAAATATATAAGAACTGTGCCATTCCTCAATTGATAAATAGTCAAAGGATATGAATAGACAATTTTCAGATTATGAAATTAAAGGCATCTATAGTCATATGAAAAAATGCTCTAAACTATTCTTGGTTAGAGAAATGCAAATTAAAACCACTCTGAAGTATTCTTGGACTGACAAGATGACAGGAAAACATAATGGCAAATGTTGGAAGGGATGTGGGAAAACTGGGACACTAGTATATTGCTGGAGAAGTTATGAAATGACCCAAGCATTCTGGAGAACAATCTGGAACTATGCCCAAATGGCTATAAAACTGTCCATACCCTTTGATCCAGCAGTGCCATTACTGTGTCTATATGCCAAAGAAATTATAAAAGAGGGAAAAGGACCTATATATGGAGAAATGTTTGTAGCAGCTTTTTTTATGATAACACAGAAATGAAAAATGACTAAATGCTCAACAATTGGAAAATGACTGAGTAAGTTGTGATATGTGAAGTTAATGGAATATTATTGTTCTATAAAAAATGATGAACAATTAGAAAATTGTGGAAAGATTTACAGGAACTGATGTTAAGCAAAACAAACAGAACTAAGAATACATTGTACACAATAACAGCACAAATGTGCAATGATCAATTATGAAAGACTTGGTTCTTTTCAGTGGATCAGTGATCCAAGCAATCCCAAAAGACTTTGGATAGAAAATACCTTCTGCATCCAGAAAAAGAACTATGGAGATTGAATGTAAATCAACACACTACGTTTATTTCTTTTTTCTCTACCATGGTTTTTCCCTTTCCTTCTGATTTTTCTTTCCCAACATGATTTATAAAGCAATGTGTATTAAAATAAATATTTTTTTTTAAAAGAATATGATACACCAAGAAATCCTCTATCTCCAAAAGGACCATTGCTTTTACTCTCATTTTGGTACTATATTGGGAAAACTCTCAAATCTGGTAGATTTGAATATTTATTAATTATTATTCAACATTTGTCATTCAATATTAAAATATTCGTTCCATGAATAGACCTCCAAATTCTAAAATGACTCTGCCCAGAGGATTTCTCTCTCATTCTTTAGGAACAATGTTAAGAGAAAAGACGAAGAAAAAAAAAGACCTAAAGAGTGAGATCATGAGGGTAATCAGCTTGCCTTTATAGGCCAAGAAGAAGGTCAATTATTTGGTCAATTATATCCTATGAGTTACTTAGAAACAATGGACCATGGCTGTTAATTTTATTAAATTATTCTTGGTATTCATCAAATTTATTAGGAACTACTCTGATCCAGGCACTTCCCCCAATGTTAAAATAAATTGTGTTTAAGCACATATTTAAAATTTTGTTTATATTCTTCAGTAGCTCAGATATATATATATATATATAGAGGTAGAATTTCCAAAAGTATTTCTAGGAGTGAAAGCTTAAATTAAAATTGTATACCACCATGAGAGACTGTTGGTCTCCTGTCTGAAAATCTTCCTTCTTTAGTTTAGGATAACCTAATAATCCTATAATCTTGAACCAGAAATCCTTAAAATCCTGAGATAGGCCCCAAGGTACTTAGAGTAATAATCAGGATTTTCTGGATACCTTTTTAGTCTTTCACCTTTAAAAACTCAGGGTACTACCTTTGCTAAATAGCATTACAGGAATACTGGATTTCAAAAAAGAGAGGACCCTAGGAATTATGGAAATTTAAACTGTATCCACTTCAACAACCCTGACATATATCTAGATTTTAATTGTATATGTCCAATGGTGCAAAACCTATACACTCTATAAAAGCACATTCTAATTTTGAATATTTTTGATTATTTGTAGATTTTTCATTGTACTGAGTGGGAATATGAATCTTTACAGCTTCAGCCCATTGTTTGTCTTTCTTCCCTCTGGGGTAAGCAAAAACAAAAGTGATATAAATTGCTTCAGGTGGTAGTGGAGCCACTCTCACTGAAGTCTTCAAGCAAAGGTTGGATCACCATTTGTTAGATGAGTAGAGAATACTTTGAATTGTAATATGCTTTACCTTTAATTTGAAGTATTGTCTGGATTGCTTCTGAGGTTTCTTCCAATTCTCAAATTCTGTGATTCTTTAATCTAATTCTTCCTTCCTTCCTTCCTTCCTTCCTTCCTTTCTTCCTTCCTTCCTTCCTTCCTTCCCTTCCTTCCTTCCTTCCTTCCTTCTTTCCTTCCTTCCTTCCTTCCTTCCTTCCTTCCTTCCTTCCCTCCTTCCCTTCTTCCTTCCCTTCCTTCCTTCCCTCCCTTCCTTCTTCCTTCCCTCCTTCCCTCCCTTCCCCCTTCCTTCCCTCCTTCCCTCCTTCCTTCCTTCCTTCCTTCCCTTCCTTCCTTCCTTCCTTCCTTCCCTCCTTCCTTCTCTCCTTCCTTCCTTCCTTCCTTCCTTCCTTCTTTCCCTCTCTCTCTCCTTCTTTCCCTCCCTCCCTCCCTCCCTTCCCTCCTTCCTTCCTCTTTAACAAATGTCTGTTTCAAAAAAGCTAATTCATATTTACTCTTTGACTAATACTGGGCAATGCAAAGGACCAGTATTCATGAATAATTAGCTTTAAAATGCTGTTCACCTAAAATGCACATCTTTCAGTCAGAGTTATAAATCTACCAGAAAATTTTTACTATTTGTTTTTATAAAAATATTTGAATAATGAAATATATTTAGTGTATAAGGTAATAGATCATGTATTATTGTAATTGAAGCTTAATCTTACTTTACTGCATTATATGAGATGCTAAGATTTGGAATTTGCATGATACTTTCATTTTCAAAGGAATTAAAAAAAGGCATGAATTAATCTTCACTACAATGTGAAATTTACACCTTAAAGCCTAGGATGTGGGAACTGATTATCTCTGTGACTTATTCATATCCTTCATTGTATATAAAATTGTTCAGTACTCAGCAACTTGCTTTGTAAACCAAACACCATGCAGTTTGTTCTGCTCAAAATAAAATGCAAAGAGCAATGACACCTCAAAACCTTTGAGACTACTATAATGTCCTTATCCATGTGAGCTGGGAATATTTAATAAAATTGAGGTCCCATCAAATAAAAGGGAATGGAGTAGGGAGGATCACTGTTAGAATTTCCTCTCCAAATAAATGAAGTCCTATATTTTAGAAGCAAATTCATTGTAGATTTTCCCATGTGGTGATAAAATGGACTCTGATAAAGCAGAATCTAAATTGAGGGTTTGACCTAGCATTGCTTTGTTTATTAAATAAGAAATAAGCTTAAAGTTTTAAGGCCTTGAATCATCTTTAATTCATGTATTCAATTTCCATGGGTGCTATTGTATCAGTATGGGGTCTTTTGCTTACTGTGTTATGTTGAAAATTGCCATGCACTGTACACAATATTTTTAATGAATGGTATGCTATAAATACAGTGCCTAAAACCTCCATAGACTAGGAATTTCCCTTTGCCTTCTTCACTAGATAAATGAATGAATCGTCTTTTCCAGACCGAGAACTTCAGAGTTGGATAGGATTTTTGAGTCCAAATCTTCTGATGTACACCTAAAAGAGTATCTCCTCTAATAAGCTGAGAAATGGTTATCCATTATTTTCTTGAAGCCAGCTAATAAAGTGACACTCATTATCTGCTTCCATTTTTTTTTTTTTTTAGAAAGCTCTACCTTTTAGGAAGTGTTTCCTCATATCAACCTGAAATCTGTCTCTTTGTTCACATTTTTCCTAATCATTTTCTGTTGTTTGGGGAATAGATCAAATCTAACCCTTCTTCCACAGGATAAATTTCAAATCCTTCAGTATTGATGTCAAATCCATCTCTGCTCCCCTGAAATCTTTTATTAAAGTAAATCCAATTGATTTCAACAGTTTCTTAAATGCCAACCATATGCCAATTGATAACAAGAGTTCAAGGCCAAAAATAACCATTACACTCCTTTTCTGCATTTTGGTAAAAAAAAAAAAAAGTATGTAAAAAATCAGTTCACTAGTTTTTAAAATTTATATGTTTTTTTCAAAAATCAATTATAATTATTTAGCAATCACATTTTCCTTTTTAAATTTCTTAATATTTTATTTTCCCTAGTTACATGTGAAGTTATGCAAAACATTTTTATAAAAAATCATGTTGCAAAAATAAACATAAATTTCCCCCCCAAAAAAGACCCTCAATTTTTTTTTCAAAGTGTGCTTTAATCTGTTTTCAAACACAACTCGTTCTTTCTTTGAGTATAGTTAACATTTTTCATCATTAGGTCTTTAGAGTAGTCATGGATCATTGTATTGCTGAGGATAGCAATGTCATTCACAGTTGATCATTCCAGAACATTGCTATTACTTTATACATAGTACATTTCATTTTGCATGAGCTCATGGAAGACTTTTCAGGTTTTTCTGAGAGCATCCCGTTCATCATTTCCTATAAAAAAATATTATTCCATCATAATAATAGACCATATTTTATTCTACCATTCCCAATTGATAGGAATTCCCTCAATTTCCAATTCTTTGCAATGAGAAAAGAGATGCTTTAAATAATTTTGTACATATAAGTCCTTTTTCTACTTTTATTTTTAATTTGCTCTGTAGGAGTTCAAAGTTTAACATGGGCAAGTCACAGATCTGTGATTCATTGTCCTCATATATAAAGTGGAGAGGTTTGATTAGATGGTTCTTCTTTGCCTTAGAACATGATCCTATTGTTAAAACCTGGATTATAGCCCCAACTTCCTCAGATAAACTGGGTTTGAAAAAGCCCTAAACTTAAAATGACCCAAGAATCCCAAACCCTCTTTTGCACACCTAAAATGACCCCTGTGTATTTTTCTGTCAGAACTCTCCTTGGCATAAAAATAGCAACAGAAATCTCATGGAAGACTGTTGTCTCCCTGCTCTTGTTTTTGATGTATTACCTTAACATGGGAAGGATGTCAGATAAGGAAGCAAGCCAACCTGTTTTCTGGTTTCTGGCAACCCTATAAAAAGCTCTATGTCCTTTTGTTTACCATCACATGCTTTGGATGCTAATCCTGTGTGGGCAAATACATTTAAATAAATTCTCTGATTAAAAATTAATATTTCTCAGTTTATCTCTATATCTAGGCACAAAATTATGATCTTACAAACTATTGTTTATTTATTTATTCAACCATTCATTTATTGTTTATTTATTTAATTAAAGATGCTAAGAACTCTAAAAGACAAGAGTAAAATTTATTTACTTCTTTTGTTCCCTGGGGTCACTAATATTTGCAAAGGAGGAAGAATGATTGTGTTTAATTATTTTGTTGAGTGCCCTCTTTTTTGCCTTTTGATTGAAGGCCATCAATGAATAATAGTATCATTTATCTAAAGCTGGAAGAGATTTTATTGGCCTCCTTTTGATCCCCTCATTTTACATATAAGGAAACTAAGATTCAGCTATGTTCAGTAACTTATCTACTGAGGTTCAGTGATATTTGGTAATAAAATGGTGGTGTCAGAGATAGGATTGGAACTTAACTCTTTTATTCCAAAGCCATTATTTGTAGCACTAGTTCCCATTCATCTTTTAATCTTAATGTGACAGTGAGAAGAATGAAGACTGGTTTCCTTCTATTCCCAGAAGTTTTGAAACATGGAATTTATTACCCTGATTCTCTCTCCCCTTCCCAAAAATGGTTAGGACAGAAATAAATACGACCTTATTTGAACTTAATGTCATGTTGTATGGCCAGAAGCCATAAGAAAGTTGCATCCAGAGAAATGCAGCTTGAGCTTCAGTGCATTGATCCAATCAAGTTTCTAGGAAATGTTTTCCTTTAAGGGAAAATGAAAAGCAAAGAAACAAAGGCTAGTCAAATTGTAAGATGTAGGGAGAAACCTTGGTAGATAGTGATTTCATTCTGTCATAGGCCTTGGGATGTTTATATGTTGAGGATTACAATACAGACTCTAGAAATAGGTATTCTTAAAACTTGGGTCATCTATAAGAAAGTGGGGAGAGAGATAATATTTTCATTAAGTTCTAATTAAAATTTAACATTCTTTAAATAAACATTAAAGTTGTCTATAGAAAGGACTTAAAACATTCCTGAAATCAAAATGATGGAATTCTAAAGGGGCTAAAAGCATGCTGAAAAGTAAGCTTTATCATCTGAATTCATGTTTCAAAACTATATTTTAGCTGCTTTAGCATTTTTAATAGTATTCATAAAGCTTGCTCCACTAAAGTCCTACTCTGATGCTTTATCATGTCATGGTGGCAATACTGTATACTTGAGCGCTAAATTAGCAAAACAACCCTGCCAGGTTCTGCATATGGGTCTTTTTATTTCCGTCCAAAAGCCCATTGGGCTGTGTTCTAAAAGACAAAACAAGTTAGTCACAGTGTAATAGAGTGTTTAAACACAGCAGCTCTTCAAAACCAAATCATCAAGGGGGTTTTGATCTGTTGCTATGGTCAGACTACCCACACTCCCATAAAATCAGAGATCCCTGAATTATTAAAAACAAACAAACAAAAAAAAAAAAAACAAGGCTCAAAATTATTACTAGTCTTAGAGTAATGTTGCTTTGTAACTTTTGTTAATATCTGTTTGGTAAAAAATTCTCAAGGGGAACCGTTACTAATTTTGAAAATTCTATATTTTACAGTTTGGTCATGTATACTTATTGTGTATCTAATTTATATTTTAATATATTTAACATCTACTGGTCATCCTGCCATCTGGGGGAGGGGATGGGGGGTAAGAGGTGAAAAATTGGAACAAGAGGTGTGGCAATTGTTAATGCTGTAAAGTTACCCATACATATAACCTGTAAATAAAAGGCTATTAAATAAATTTAAAAAAATGTTAAAAAAAATTCTATATTTTATTTTCCCATTTCCTTCTTCATTAGTAAAATGATGAAACCAATTCCTAGCAAATGAAATTATTGTCACTGGACTGTAAATTCCTATCACAACTTCCCTGGCTCTGTTCCAATCTACTAAAAGGAAACAATAGAAAATATTACATTTTAAAATGCTAACTTAAGAATAAATAAAAGTAACCTTATAAATAAGAATGTCCTTCAGACATTAAAGGATTCTCTGTGGTTGCAAGTATGAAAGATCAAAATAAAGAAAATTTCAGTTTCTTTCTTGTGCTCTTGAGTCAGGTGTTCTGGCTGAATCTATACAAGTACTGTGACATTTAAGATCAGAGAATGCCGAGTGGTTGTACAACAATGCTACCCTCATACTTTCAGAGTTTCCCTTTATCTCCTTCTTTTCAACATTAGTGTCAATATTTTTCTCTTCCTCTAGGGAAGAATTGGTTACATACTTGTGTATATATACACACATATTGCATCCTGAATTCCTTGAGAGTTTAGTTAAGTCCATCAAACTTTATATATATATAATTTTTATTTTCGTTTAAAGAGTTGTATACAAATCATTGGATTAAATTTTAGGGCTGGAAGTCTTGTGATAGGAATGCTGTCAACTAGAGCTCCAACCCTAGTCACCCCAACCAATCCTGTTTTGGGTTATATTATCTTTTCTCTAAAAGGAAACAAATTTATTTTGGGAACTTGATATACCTGGCAAACTACAGTTCAAGTAACATCTTAATGAGATTTTTTTTGTGGCCTCTGTATATATTGTCATGACTTCTTTTTTGCCTAAAAATCTAAAAAAGGCCTATATGGTTATTTGACACATGTCCCAATCCTTTTGCAGTCATTTCATTCTGTATCACTCACCTGTGTAGTATTATGTGAAGACAAAGGAAGATGGTTTCTAATGAAGTTAAATGCTGGAAAATCCCTTTTGAATACTTCATTTATGTTATAGGTAAATATACCTTTTCTTGTTAATCCTAGATTGACATTAGAATGCCTAATTTGGTTCTGATATAGTACCTCAAATACAATATGTCCGGCTGAACCAGGCCCTTGCAGAATAACAGCCCCCAACCTAATGACTATTCCCACTTATCTTTTACCTGAATCTTTTTATTTAAAGTCTATTACTATATAAAAATGTACTCCATATGGCCATTCTTTTTGTAGTGGCAAAGAATTCGAAATTGAGAGGATCATCATTTGGATGGCTGAATGAGTTGTAAAACAGTGACAAGCAAGTCGCGTATTGAAAAATCTATAAATATTTATATAAATTGATGCAGCATGGAGTGAAGAGGACCAGGAGAATATTGCACATAGTATCAGCAATATTATAAGGATGATCAACTATGAGAAACCAGTAATCTGATCAAACAATGGTCAAAGACAATTCCAAAGGATCTATGATGGAATATTCTATTCAACTTTGGAGAGAGAATGATAAATTCTAAATGCAGATTAAAGAATACTTTAAAAACTTTCTTTTTCTTTTTTTTTTTTTTTGGTGTTTTTTTTTGTAATGGAGCTAATTTGAAAAATATATTTTTTCTGACTTCTCAGGTATAATTGATACAAAATATTTTGCCTTTTCAAGGAGGGTGAGAAGTGGGAGGGATGGAGAAAATTTTGAATTAAAAATTTTCAAAGTGAATGCTAATTTTTTACATATGTTCGGAAAATTTATCAAAATAAATAAAATATGTTTAAAATATAAAAAAAAGTCAACTCATCATTCCTTTTTGCAAGATCTTTTGGGGCATTATTTCATATTGCTTTCCAAAATGATTGAATTCTTTCACAGTTTCACTAACATTGAATTAGTGTCCCAATTGTTTCACATCCTCTCCAATATTTGTCACTTTCCCCTTTAATTCTCTTAGTCAATCTGATAGGCATAAAATGATATCTCAAGGTTTTTTTTTAATTTCCATTTATATAATCAATAATGATTTAAGTCATTTTTATATGACTCAATTGTTTAGACTTCTTTATCAAAAAGCTGCTTGCTCATATACTTTGACCATTTATCAAATGAACAATCACTTATATTCTTGTAGATTCTTTAATGTTTGTCATATATTTAGATAAAACCTTTGTCTGAGAAACTGTCCATATAAAAATACCTAAATGTTCTACTTTCCTTCTATTTGACTACATGTCAAAAAGTTTTTTTTTAGTTTAATGTAATCAGAATTATTCTTTTTATACTTTCTATCTCTTAATTATTCATAAATAGTTTGCCTATCCATAAGTCTGATAGGTTATATGTCCCATATTCTTCAAATTTTCTTATAACATCTCTCTTTATATTTAGTTCATGTATCAATTTTGATCTTATATTGGTAAATATATGTTGACCCAAGGCAGGATCACTATTAAGCTATCCGTTGGAATAATTACTGTTGAAGAGAAACAGCAAAATATATTATGTTATTTGGTTACTTCCTTTCCCTTCAGAAAGAAATTCCTTTTAAAAACACTAAACAAAAAAATAAAATAAAATAATAAAATAAATAAAACAATATTTTATAAATATATGTTATATATTTATATATAAATAAAATAAAATAAAAATTTCAAAGGAGACAATTAGCTTTTTAATGTTAAAATATAAGTGTACATTTATATATTAGTAAGTGAGTTAAATAAATTCCATCAAATTTAGGGAGTATTCAAAGTTTGAACTATCTAACAGTTCTTTTATATTCACAATGGGAATGAGTAAAATGTCTTTATACTTGTTTTTAAAATTTTATTTTTATTTTATTTTATTTTTCTTAGTGAATTTATTTATTTTTTAATACAGATTACTTTATGAATCATGGCGAGAGAGAAAAATCAGAGCAAAAGGGAAAAACCATGGAAAAGAAAAAAACTGAAAAAAGAAATGAACATAGCATGTGTTGATTTATATTGCTTCCTTACTTCTTTTTCTGGATGCATTTTCTGTCCAAAGTCTGGGATTTCTTTGGATCACTGGACCACTGAGAAGAAACAAGTTTTTCATAGTTGATCATCACACATTCTTGCTGTTACTGTGTACAATGTATTCCTGGTTCTACTTAGCATCATTTTGTATAAATCTTTTCAGGCTTTTCTAAAATCAGTTTGTTCATCTTTTTTTTATAGAACAATATTATTCCATTATCTTCATATACCACAACTTCTTCAGTCATTCCCCAATTGGCAAGAAGCTACTCATTTTTCAATTCTTTGCTACCATAAAAAGAACTACTACAAACATTTTTGCATACATTGGGTCCTTTTCCCTTCTTTATTATTTCCTTAGGAGAGAGACCCAGTAATGGCACTGCTAGGTCAAAGGGTATGCATAGTTTTATAGCACTTTGGGCATAGTTCCATATTGCTTTCCAGAATGGTTGGATCATTTCACAATTTCACCAATAATGCATTAGTGTCCCAGTTTTCCCATATCCCCTCCAATATTTGACATTTTCTTTTTCTGTCATCTTACCCAATCTGCAAGGTATGAAGTAGCACCTCAGAATTGTTTTAATTTGCATTTCTCTAATCAAGAGTGATGTAGAGCATTTTTTTCATATGACTATAAATGGCTTTAATTTCATCATCTGAAAATTGTCTGTTCATATCCTTTGATAATTTATCCATGGTGAATGAATTGTATTCTTATAAATAGATTTTTATCAGAAACACTGATTTTTTTCCCCAACTTTGTACTTACTTTTTAATCTTGTTTGTGTTGGTTTTGTGTGTGCAAAACCTTTTTAATTTAATGTAATCAAAGTTGTTCATTGCCTTTCATAATGTTTTCTAGTTATTCTTTGGTCATAAATTCCTCCCTTCTCCAAAGATCTGATAGATAAATTATCCCTAGCTCTTCTAATTTGTTTATGGCCTTGTCCCTTATGCCCAAATCATGTACCCATTTTGACCTTATTTTGGTATGAGGTGTGAGATGTAGATCTCTGCTGAGTTTCAGATATACTATTTTTTCATTTTTCCCAGCAATTTTTGTCAAATAGTGAGTCCTTATTCTAGAATCTAGAGTTTAGGGTTTATCAGATAATAGATTACTAAAAGCCTTGATTATTATGTCATGTATATCTAATCTATTTTACTAATCCACCACTCTATTTCTTAGCCAGTACCAAATGATTTTGATGACTTTTGCTGCTTTATAATTTAGTTTTAGGTCGGGTACTGCCAAGTCACCATCTTTTGTATTGTTTTTATTTTTCCATTAATTCCCTTGATATCCTTGACCTTTTGTTCTTCTAGATGTATTTTATTATTTTTTTTTCTAGTTGTATAAAATCATTTTTTGGTGGTTTGATTGATAAGGCACTGAAAAAGTAGATGATCTGGGAAGAATTGTCATTTTTATTATATTAGCTCAGCCTATCCATGAGCAGTTGATTTTTTCCGTGGTTTAGATCTGACTTTATTTGTGTGAGAAGTGTTTTGCAATTGTGTTCATGTAGTTCTTGGCAGGTCTTGGCAGGTAGACGAATCTCTCTAGACTTATGTGCCACTTACCTAAATCTCATCGCCTAGCAGGCTGTATTTCCTGGGGGTGATGATGTTTATGGTGATATTACTTCTCCCCTTAAGTCTCTAAGTAACCTAAGGTTGTCCTTTTTAAACCTGTTGCCCAGGTGCCTTTTTATACTCTGGCCTTTGATAACTGTGAAACAGTAAGACTATTTGCTCCTTTAAAAAAGGTATTTATTGAGAATGTACAATGAAAATAGCCATTTATATAATATACCTCTTCTTCTCATCCCCACCCCACTTTTTGTAGTCATACAGCAGAGGTCTTAGGATGATGATCATTTCATTTTGTCCAACTCTCCATGAATCCATTTGTGGTTTCTTGGCAAAGATCTTGTAGTGCTTTGCTAGTTCCTTCTTCAGCCAGTTTTACAGATGAAGAAACTGAAATAAGCAGGGTTAAGTGACTTGCTCAGGATCACAGCCAGATTTTAACTCACGTTCTTTTGACTCCAAAATCTGGACTCTATCCGCTGGGTCACCTAGCTCAAGTTTAAAGTACAGTGGGAATGAGGTTTCATAATTAAGTTCATGCATGCCTAAGAGATAACTCCTAGCCTCTGGCTTTGAAAATCCTTGAGAATCCTTTCTTTTCCCTTCATAAAATCCCCATGATATTCCCCTTAGATGTAATTGTCTGCCTGAATCAAAGGTACATTGACTTTCTAGAGGCCATGTCAAAAACTTTTCTCTATCAGACAGAAAACATGATACTTGAAGCTACTGCTACCCTTAACATATTTCCTCTGTCAGATACTACACTCTGGATTCAATTACTCACTTTGATTTTTGGTTGAAGCTATTTGCTTCATATAAATCTCCCTTATTCTCTGATTGCTTGAGCAAGTGCAATCTCTCCCTCGCTCCTTCATCCAAGACAAGGAAATAATGAACATAAAAGAAACTAGTGCTATTCTCTAAGCTGGGGGAAGTAACTAGCTATCCTTTACTGAGAAGTTAAGAATAATTTGGTCTACTTGAAAACCATTATTACAAAAAAGTTTCAGACTTGCAGGTCACCTCATTTAGTTATCTCCAGAGATATTTTTAGCTTATTAGCTAATTAAATTATTTTCAGCATCATGCAGTACAAATTGCTGTGTCCTCATGGACAGCAGGAATCAGTAAGAGTAAGAGGATATGTGTTAATGCTCTAAGGACTGGAAAATGAGGTTAAGGGCCCCAATATCATGGATACCTGAAATGGAAGCTTCTATATTTTTTGTTTGGGAGGCTGGTTGAATGTGCCCTGAGGTGCATCAAGTGTCATTACATAAAAATGACTTAAAGTGACAGAATACAGCATCATAAATAAAGATGGTCACCTGAGAATTAGGAACAACTATTAAAAATGATGTAATGGTTTGTTGTTGTTATTGTTGTTGTCTTTTTTAAATAACATGGTACCAAAGGGAAAAGTATATTTACGGGATCTGTAATATAAGAGTTCAAATTTTGGCTTTGGCAATTGCCATATGTACCACATTGGAAATATCATGCAAGTCCTTGTCTTTACCACTGAAAAAGAAAGAGGGTTTGTTAGTTGACTACTAAGGCCATCCAAATCTAAATGTATGAATCAGAATAAAAGTTCAGATTCAAGTAAACTTAAAAATTGCTTTCAAATATAATCATGTTTGGTAGAATGTTTTAAATTAAGTATATAAAGCATTTTTGAATTTTTCAACTTTCAGCTATTTACTGGTATAGTTCTAGAATTAGAATATTTTAGAATATTATTACAGTTAAATATTTAGAAACTCATTAAAATTTTAAAAGGTTCATTAGAACTTTAAGCTCAATAGTCTCAATATGTACTCATTTCTGTGACAGGACAGACTATTTCCCCGCTATTGATAGCCTAATTAACAAAACATTTCATTTATTTATTATTTTCTCAATAGTATTTCATTTTTTAAATTACGGGTAAATATAGTTTTCAATATTCACTTTTGTAAGATTTTGAGTTCCAAAATTTTTTTTCCATTCCTACTTTATCTCCTTCCTCATCAGACATCAAGCAATCTGATAAAGATTGTACTTATACAGTCATTTTAAACATATTTCCATATTTGTGATGTGAAAAAATACAGAATAAAATGGAAAAAAAAAACTAAATGAAAGAAAAAGGAAATAAAAAAAGGTGAAAATAGTATGCTTTATCCTAATTCAGTCTCCATAGTTTTCCCTTTGGACGTAGATGGCACTTTCTATCATAAGTCTATTGAAATTGTCTTAGATCACTGTACTCTGAGAAGAACTAAATCTGTCAAGGTTGAATATCACATAAACTTGCTGTTACTATGTATAATGTTCTTCTGGTTCTGCTCACTTCATTTAGCATTAATTCATTTAAGTCTTTTCAGGCTTTTCTGAAATCAGACGGCTCATCATTTCTTTTAGAACAATAACATTCCATTCCATTCATATACCACAACTTATTTAGTTATTCCCCAATTGATGGGAATCCCCTCAATTTCCAGTTCTTTGCCACCACAGAAAGTGCTACAACAAACTTTTTTGTACATGTGGGTCCTTTCCCCTTCTTTAATACAGAATTTTTAAAATGGTGTTTCCTCTTCTATTTTCCAACTCAATTCTATATAGATATATTCACTAATATAATGTAAAAGCAAAATTAGAGAAAATTGATACAACATAATATTTGGGCAAATTTAGTTCTATATAACCTCCTAAAAACCTTCCTTTTTTTGAGAATGAGGATATATCTTATTTTTCTAAAGTCAAGTGGGTTAAATTTTGAGATAAGTAGTTTAATGTGTCATTCAAAAAAATAAAATAAGCACATAGTAATAAAATATAGACTGTCTGGAAAGCCAAGGCAATGAACAATTATCTTAGAGGAAGCCTGGGCCAAGAGCTCCTAGGAAATAAAACACAATAAATAACACTCACAATTACTATTCACTCTTGTATTCAATCATAATTATATTTTTCAGTTTTGACTTCTTATTACTTGGCATGTTACTAAAACCAGACTATTCTACTGACCTCATATACTCCAGATAAATAGTGATAGTAGCCACAATATGATGAGGAATGAATCTGAAATGCAAGTGGAATGACTACAAATGAAATAGATTACATAGGAAATATTCTTAATGCTTTTATTTCTTCCACAAACAAATGACAATTCATAATGTTAATAAATTAATTTGCATTTTAATTAATCAATTTAATTCATAAAAATAGTTTTCCTGTTTATGCAAAAGGCTTTCCTCATAAAAATTTTTGAGGAAAGGATGATAGGATCTTACTCTCTTAAACACCATTTCACAAATTGAGGAAACTGAGACTCAGCGAGATTACTAATATATTCACTAACATGCATTTGATAGTGCCAGAATGTTAATTTGATGTTAAATATATACTTTGAAATAATACAAGTAAATGAGACATTTATATTAATGAAGAAAACAAAAAGGAATTCCAAAATGTTGCACAACAATTTTCCAAATTAATTTGAAAATTCACAAAGTTTTAAGCTAGCATCATATATTTGGAACTGCAAGAGACTTTAAAAGATTGTCTAGTCTAACTACCTCTGAAAGAAATTCAGGCCCTTAAAAGATAAAGGAATTATAAAAGTTATATAAAGAACAAATAAGAGAGCAAGGAGTTGAAAATAGGTCTGCTGGGTCTATATGTTAGATTTCTTCTATTAACTTCAAACTCTACATTCATATATAAGCAATCTAATTTTAAATTTTAATATATAAGTAGATTATTATGCCACAGTGATAATTATTTTTGAAACAAAAATATAGGGATTCTCGACATGGGGTCCATTAATTTAGAAAAATAATAATTATATTTCAGCATAAATGGTTTCCTTTGTAATCACAGGTTTTGTTTTATTCTCTTACTGTAAGCTGAGAGATAGTAAATAGACTTGATTAGATTTCCAAAAATGTTGATGACAACAATAAAATATAATGGGTTAAGATGTAGAAATGGGAGACATTATAGAGAAATCAAGGACATCTCAAAATATTCCTGCCACATGAGAAATAAGATAATTGAGCAAGATCCCCTCCTTAAATGGAAATTTTCGGAGTCCATAATTCTCTCTTAAATTAGAAGGGTAGAGGATAGTGATAAGGTATACAAACAAAGATTAATTCATTCTTAGAAGGTGATTAGTGTTTCCAATGATCAGGGAATCTTACAGAAGTCAGAAGTACTAAAGTAATACAGTCAGGTGGGAAAGCAGGAACACATGTTTGTTTAATTAGATTGAAAAGAAGGCTCAGTCCAATTATATAGATTTTTAAAAAATAAATATGTGTTTAGACGCTTAAGTATTTATATGATTTTTTCAATTCTCTGCATGACCTAGCTAACATATCAAAAAGTATGAAAAATAGCTTCAGAGAAAATAATAAAAGTATATGAATTGAAAGAATAGAAATATATGTGAATAGAAAATGAGAAGCTTTGCATTCTAATCCCTATTATAAAGCTAACTGTGTAAGAATATTGATTTTAGGACTTTGCTATCAATTGTCCCCAAAATTTTCAGATAGGTAAGGGTCAACTGTTTCAGTCTTGAAAAATAAAACAGATTAATTTAAGGAGTTCTTTTTACACTCTTAAATGATTTGATATAATCTAAGCTGTTTCTACCTTGAAAATTTTGAACTTGGTTTATCAGATTTTTTCCATGATTCTTCCAAAGTGATCAACTTTAAAAAAAAAAAATTAAGGTAAAAATAGTAATTATGTCAAACAAGCAAGATGCAGAAAAAGAATAGTCATGAAGGCATTAGAGGAGGGAGGAGAGCTCAGAGTTCTGAAAAAAAAAAGTAATCACTTTTTTACTCCTTTTTGTTATTCCAAATATTTTAATAAAAAATTATTGGAGAAGGAATTAAAATGCTGATTAAAAGGATACATTCTATTGGGAATATAAATAATAAAGATAGCCAAGAAGCTTAGGAATCTTTTTGATTTTTGACAAGAGTAAGGATTCATTTTGCACTTCTTGGCAATTTCATGTTTCTATTTAGGTGCACTGAACATTTATCCTTCATAGTATTTAGATTTACACAAGCCCTTTTTCCTGAAGTAAGCATTACTGAGATACTTTGGAAAAAATCAAATTGGTTGACATGATAATGCAAATTTCTGATGGACTTTTTACAGAACATATAGGCTATTGTCAGAGACTAGTTACAAAAAACAAGACATTAACCAGATATTTCAGAAAAACTGTCTCTGTCAGCCAATAAGGATGATCAGAACTCTCATAGGAATAACACTAGTTCATAATCTATTTACACGGTGATTGAATTTCATTGTTGTCTTGACTTTAAAAATTATGAGGTACACATCTTCATGAAATATAGTTGTACTGAAGTATTTTTTCCCTTCACATTTTCACAAGTTGGGTATCTTGATTCATTACAATCAATTGGTTTTGAAATAGTGGGGAGAATCCCTTCATTTTTCCTTTCATATACTTTTTGAGGATCAGGAATATCTGAGATTTTAACTTGGGCAAGTCATCACTTTTATTTTTTCACTTGTGATATCAGAGATTTGTATGTGATTATCTTAAGATTCCTTTAAGCTAAAATATTATATTGCTAAATAAATGTCAAGAATTATTCTATATAACACTAGAACCTTAAACTTAACTTCGGATTCAGATGACATATAGACTCTTTTCCACAGTCAGCTTTTTCTTTCCATTCATTTTTTTTTCTTTTATACATCATATTCATTTGCTTTCTTTCCACACCAAATATAACCTTATTATTATTATTTTATTCCTGTTCTATATCAATAGAGTACAATCATACTTATACAGTGATCACTGAAGAGCAGTATTTTCTTTAATTTCCAGTTTTCTTTTCATATAAAAGTACATGACTATAGAATTGGGGAAACTTTTATTAGTCCTTTCCCTATTTGGCTGGTAGAATTTTCTCATCATTTAAACTACATTGACTAGTTATATCTAGGAGAAATCAATTGTGACCTTTCGGGGGAGAGAAGAAGGGTTAACTGAAGAAATCAATTTCCACTGTTGTTTAGCCATGTCCTGCTCTTTATCAGTTCATTTGAATTTTTCTTGGCAAAGATACTAGAATGGATTGGCATTTATTTTTCCACATTTTTACAGATGAGGATTAAATAACTTTGGGTCATATAGCTGACAAGTGTCTAAAACCAGATTTGAATTTAGAAAGATAAGTGTTTTTGACTTCAGGGCCAGTGAATGGTACCAACTAGCTGCCCAGTATTTATACTACAATTCACAAAACCACCTTTTGCTTATTTATTCCCACTCCACCCCCCGTTTTTATATTCTACTTATGAGATGCTATCTATTGATCCTTGAGGGAGCATAGAAAGTTGAATAGGGAAAAAAAATATTTAAAGGTTAAACTGTTTACATCCTTAGATGGGAAAATGATATCTGTAACTTGTGAGAACTGTATCTGTTATTGAGGCAGACAGAGGGGAGTCATCACATGGACTGAGGGTGAGGTTGTGAATGGTCCCTGATGTGATGACATCAAAGAAAAAGACATTAAGGACTGGAAAAGGTATATACTGGAAAACGAGGAATGAGGGGATATAATGGAACAATTATATAAAACTGCATACCCTTTGACTCAGCAATGCCATTACTGGATCTGTATTCCAAGGAAATCTTAAAGGAAATAAAAGGACCCATATGTGCAAAAATGTTTGTAGCAGCAATTTTTGTGGTAGCAAAGAATTGGAAAATGATAGATGCTCAGTAATTGGGGAATGGCTGAATAAGCCCTAATATATGAAGATAATGGAATATTATTTGATAAAAAATGATGAACAAGCTGATTTTCAAAAGTTTTGGAAAGATTTATGCAAACTGATATGAGCAAAACAAGCAAAACAAGAATACATTGTATACAATAACAAGAATGTGCAATGGTCAACTATGAAAGACTTTGTTCTTTTCAGCAGTTTAGTGATCCAAAGCAATCCTAATAGACTTTTCACAGAAAACGCCATATGCATCTAGAAAAAGAACTAAATAGACTGAATGTAAATCAATACATGCTCTGTTCAGTTCTTTTTTTTCCTGTTTTTTTAATCTCTCCCATGTTTTTTCCCTTTTGTTCTGATTTTTCTCTCCCAATATGATTCATAAAGTAATGTGTATTAAAAATAAATTCAAAGAGAAAAATAAAAACAAAACAAAACAAAAGAATAAAATTCAACCTCTAAATGCATTTTTTTAATATCTTACAAAATTTTGGAATTCTATATATTTGAAAAAGTAACATAAAATCTCATCAATTTTTTCCATGCCAAGTTTTATTTAATTTTTATTTTTTAATAATGGGTTCACATTAGATGGCACATTATTGTTGATGTTTTTAGCTACAGTGAATGCAATATGTTTTTATAAGAAAAATAAATCATTTTTGAGTGGCATATTTTTGGGGAAATAAAACTTTAAAAATTTAAGTGAACAACATACATTAGTTAATGATATCTTGCCAATCAGGCTTAAAACTAAATGGGATATTTTATAAATATTAAATTGATACATTCTAGTGGAGAAAAGTTAAATTATGTAATGTTTACTTCAGAACGCAAAAATGAGATGAAAACATTATGTGTTTTTATAATGTCTTCCTTCTCGATTTTATTTGACTGGATTCTTTCAGAAATAATTTTCTCAAAACATTAAGATTGTATTTTCCAAGGACAGAAATGAGACTACTACAGCACATTGCTCAAGTTTTTATTCCTATTAATTTATTATCAAATGCTTTTTACATATAGTACTATAGATATTGTGATATGAGAAATAAGTATAAGATAGAATCTATTTCTAAGTAGCTTCTAGTCTAATTGGAAATATACAATATGTGTAGAAATAACTGTAATACAAGGCAGAATAAAAGAAACAATTAAAAGTGCCAAATGCTAACAATTCAGAAGAAATAGTGAAATTTTAGAAACAAGTTACTTAATCTGGTTTGAGTGATAAGTGATAAGAGAGGAATGGAATGGTTTGATGTTAGAGGAGTGGTGAGAAATAAAGCTAGAATGGTAAATAGGAGACAAATTGTTATGAACCTTGATTTCCAGCTGAAACCACTAGAATTATATTCTATACATAAGAGAATCCAGTGAGGATTTGAGCAAAAGCACTGGCAATATCATAGTAATATGTTAGCCATTCAATCATTAATCAACAGGAATTCATTAAGCTTTTTAAACCTTGAGTATAATAACTGGAAGAGGAAGAATCTGGAGAAAGGGAGATTGATTAGGAGGTTATTGTCTCCTTGAGAGATAGTTAAGAACTAGATCAGTGTAGTAATAGCAATTAGAAATGAAGCAGAAACCACATTATAAATAGTGGACATAGAAATGATAGGAATTAGTCATTAATTAAAAAAAAAAAAAAACCCTGAAAAAACTTGATCAATTCAATACAATCCCATATTTTCATTCATAAACCTGAAACTTTTCTCTTGCTAAATATACTGTATGTAAATAGCTAAGTCTTATCTTTGATTTCTGAAGTGGGGGCCAAAATAAATAATTCGTTCTGAATATTGCTGGTTGAAAGGAATCTTAGAATGCCATCATATAAGTTAATCTGAGATTATCAGGAAAATTTGAAAAGAACAATGAACAAATTTATTATTATTAATATGAACTTAACTTTATGTGAATTTTAACAGTAGAATATAGACTTATAATACAGTTTCTAACACATTTTAAGCATTTAAAAATACTTTTTAAAAAAATGATCTGAACATTTTGAGATGAAAATTGTTGGTATTAAACTCTCTAGGTGTAGTTTCCCTCAATTTATAAACACATAGGGATGAATGGAATGATCTTTTAGGGCTCCTTTTAGTGTTAACATTCTTCAATTTTGTGACAAGTTTTCTGAAAAGATAAAGAGTGCACTAATTTTGTCTCACAGCTGCACAAAAAATGGAAATTTTTGCTATTTTCTCCTACATTCAGATGTTTCTGCATCTGGAGAAAGGTAGTTGAATACAATCATATAATAAAACCCAGTAACTACCAAATGTCTATGTAGTTAGGATTAGTTGTCTCTCTCTATATAAAGACACCTATCTATTTATTTATATATCTATTGTAGCATTTGCTTCTGTTCATCATTTTTTCATCAGTTGTAGGTATTACACTTCCTTGCTTAGGCAATCATTCAGCAAGTATTTATTGAGTGTCTATTAGTTGCCTAAGATTGCATTTTGAAAGTGCTGTGACTCTCTACCATAATGAGAATTACTTACCTTTTCAATTTTTCAAATAGTCTGCTCTGACTCTTCTCACTTGACCCAGTCCACAAAATTGACTTTCCATGAATACCCATTTAGCACCTTCGCATTGCATTTATTTCAGAATGTTATTGGACTTTATATGTATGGTTTAGTAGAAATGTTTTAAAAAATAGAAAGAGATTATTCATTTTAACAGTGTATGTTTTCCCTTAACCCATTCAAATCATCAATAGTTTTCATAAGTTCTTGTGCCCTTATACCATTATATGGCCATATACCATTCCTCCCACCAAACTAAAAACAACAACAACAACAAAATGATAATACTTACTGATGTAATATCTGGAGAAAAGTTTCTCTGAACCTATCTTAACAAGTCTTATGAGCTCAATTTTTAAAGTTAAAAAGTTATTAACTCTCTGTACAAAGTCCTTATTTGATAAATGTAAATTTAAGGTCATGCTATAACAATTAATCAATTAAGAAGAAATCATTAATTGCTCATGGTATGCCAAGCACTATGTTAAAAGTAATATTGAAAGAGTGAAGGATTAGGAAAGGGGGAAGAAGGGGAATTAGGAACAGGGAAAGGCCTGTTGCAGAAAGTAAGAATTCTATGACATGTGTGAAAATCTTTGTTTTCAACTATGTCTTGCTTTGGAGCCAGTTGGTGTTGGATTCTTTCTTATTTAAATTTCTATCAGTCTATTGAGTGTTGTATTGAATTTGAGAAATGATCAATGGCAAAATCCCTTTCCTGTGGCATATGGGTACCTTGAACATTGTCCTATAAACAAATACTATCAGAAATTTGTTTCAGAGACTCTTATGGAGGCTAGCTGTAGACCAAGATCTATTTGCCTCAGTTTTATAATCTATAAAATCTCAGGATTTTATTAACATATTAACATATAGAATGTACTAAATAAATGTTATTGTTATTATAATTATTAAAAATGCTACATACTCACAATGCCATCCATTTTCCTAGGCTGAATGATTCATCATTCAATGGCTATTATATAAAGAAAATGTAAAATGTAAAAATGCATTTCACAAAGCTTATTCTAAGTTTCCAATCATCAAGTAGAAAATTGTTCTATTCTTGATGGAAAATCTTAAAGATAGACAGAATCTTATTATTTGAAAAGTTTGAAAATAGTTATTTGGAATGACAAGTTATACATTTACAGTTTCATATGAAATCATATATTTCATTTTACTATATTATAGATCCATAGATTAAAAATAAGATTTAAAAAAATTAGTCATTTAAGATAAAGCTGGAGTTGAGATTGGAACTTCTTTTATATCTTTCTGAATCATTGTGCCAAGATCTGTTCCCTCTGTTAGCATCTCCTGACTAAATTCTTAGGAGAAAAGCCATCATTTGTCAATGATCAATATCTGTGGGTAGTTTGTATCTTTAAAAAAATCTATGCAAAACAATGCATCCTTGATTCTGTAAGGTTATAAAACTGGATTAGCTGATTATTTCCCAAATGGTAAATTTATCAGAACACCGTAAAGTTGCACATTTTAGGGGGTCAGACACAGCATCTGGATTCATTTTATTTTTATTAATTCAGCACATTTGCAATGTGACAGACGGATTGCTAAAATTAAGGGTATAGTGACAACAAGTTTGTACAATGTTTGATGTAACCTAAAAATCATTCTGCCTAAAAGGCATACATTTTACTATCTTAAAACTTTTAAAAAGCTTTTGTCATGTTATTTAAATGCTTTAAGAAAGAATCTAAATAATGTCTAGAAATCAAGTTTAGCATAGAAGATGGCAGGATTGTAGTCAGCAAGACCTATATTCAAGGCCTGCCTCTAACTTATATTAGCTTTATGACCATAGAAAAATAATCAAATTAAATTCTTAGCATTTCAGGTCACAAGTTATGCATAAGTGAATATTTATGTGAAAGAAAGGAATTTTTTTTTTTTACCATAATAATTGTTGCCTATACTAATGACTCACAGGTTGAGACACACACACACACACACACACACACACACACACATTATGAAATCTTTTTTGAAAAGGCAATATATTGAAACCAAACACTTAGGAAAAGTTTTATATACATTCTCATTCTAACTATATTTCTGCCGATAAAGAAAAACAACAAGTCTACACCTGGTTACTTCAATTGAGAATGTGGAATTTTAGAGCACATAAACTTAGAGCACATAAGACTTGGAGCAGTTTAACCATACTAACTAAAATATAAAGAGAACTACTTTTTTGCTTGATCACATTTTTATTTCTCCTCACTTTTGGCTGGATTAATCAATTTCTTTTGCCATTCTTCTATAACAATAACAAACTTCTAGAAGTTTTTTTAGACAAGGTAGTTTTAGTGTATGTGTGTGTGTCTGTGCATGTACTTTTGTGTTATTTCAGAAATATGAAATATAGAAATTGTACTCATATGTAAATTCTACAAAAATGTTAAATTTTATAAGATTCAAAAAGCCTTGCTTCCCTTACTATATTAATTCTTTGTATGGGAATTAGAGGTGGGTGAAGGTTGGAGGAAGAAGAAAGTTGCTATGAAAAGCAAAGATATCTATCTGCTCACTATGGAACAATAGTTCTCTGTTGGCAACACCTGTGCTACCTGGTAGGTTCAATTTCAATTAACATTGAGAATACCATATGTGTGAATTAAAAAAGGAATCATTTATAGAAGCCATGGGATTTCAAATGTAGGTCTGAGTTAAAGGGAACCTCTATCTTGAATGGATTTTAACTGACCTAAATTCCTTCAAGGTAAAGAACCTTGACAAATTTTATCCCTGAAAGTTATTAATACTAAAAAAATTAAAAGGTCATATATATGCAATTACAACTTTCTCTAAAACTTGAGTAATTACAAAAGGAAAAGAAAAAAAAGAGAAATAAAATATGAAATTTTGATATTAGCTGCCAAAGAAAGAACACATTTATGTTAAGAGAGCTTATTTTATTTAATATAGGACATAGTAAAATAAAATATCATATGCATTTGACATTTTCACTTACCATTTAGGAAAAGATAAATAGAAGTATAATTTAAATTAGATATGTTATATGAAGGTATTTTTGGCAGGATCATTGTCTAAAATGATTTTACATCCCTAAAAATATTTAAATGGAATTTTATATAGCTAGTAATATGTGAATATAGGTAGCTAGGTGGTACAATAAATAGAGTGCCAGACCTAGAGATAGGAAGGCTCATTTTCATGAGTTCAAATCTTGTCTCAGATACTTTATTAGCTATATGACCTTGAATAATTTAATGCTATTTACTTTAGTTCATCATCTATAAAATGGTCTAGACAATGAAATGAAAAGCCACTCCAGTATCTTTGTCAAGAAAACCTTAAATGGGGTCATGAAACATGGGACATAAATTTAAGGTGACCAAACATCAATATATTTATGTGCACCCAATTTTTTTTTTCTACAGAGTAAAAAAATAAAGATAAACATAATTTGGTATAATGACTCCTAACATTATATATATATATATATATATATATATGTGTGTGTGTGTGTGTGTGTGTGTGTGTGTGTGTTTGTATATATACATATATTATATGTACACACACATTGATTTTATGTTTTAATGAGGTGAAAATTACCATCTTGGTCTTATTTCCCAACACTTATTCCAGTACAGAATGTAAGAAAAACCCATTACAAACTTGTAAAATCAATCAGACAAATATTCAAAGTGTTCATATCTAAACAAAGAAAAAGTTTTTGACTAATTTTACATGTTGAATCTTTTGCTTCTCTATCCTGGGGTGGAAAGCATGTTTCATTATTAAGCCTCTGGAATTCACATTGATCATTATACTGAAAAAAAATTAACAAAATAATATTTCATCACATTTACATACCATAATTTGTTCATTCACACTCTAAGTTATGGCTATCAGTTTAAATCCCCATGTTTCATCACCATAAAAGAAAAATATATGTTGTAGGACATCTCTGTGTGTGTTCTTTCTTCTTTTGACCAACTCAGATGAGGATGAAATTGATGTATCATCTACCCTTTTCATAATCCTCCTTATTTGTATAGAGCTCTACTTATACATACTAATTATTGTAGATAATTATCCCCTTTCTCCAACCCTCCCCCTCCACCTAGTCTATTCTCTTTTCCTTCTTCCATTCTGTTCTTAAGATCTTTAAGATATAACATAGCCACGACTGGGCTTTATCTAATTGGACTCTTTTTATAACCTTTGTTAATGATAGTATCCGATTGGATTATAAATACTTTATCCTTTTATAGTTCTATAACATTGTTCATTCATATTTACCATTTTGTGCTCAGTGAAGTCACTAGCTTTTACTCATTTAATTCTAATTTTCAAAGAGTTTGGGATTTGGGCAAAATTTTGTATCCCTTGTGCTAAGCTGTTAATTTTTTTCTAACTTTTTTCATAACTCTCAAATTTTTCCTACAGCTTTTCCTCAATCACTCTTATATTTATTTCTACATTTTAAATGTATATATATGCATATATATACACACACACATTTATTTGTGTATATGTAAATATGTGTATATATACTTTTCAAAAAAACTTCTTGATTTCTTTTAGAAATTCTAATTGAATTTTGCTTAAGCAATGTTTTTCTCTTTGTTGTTGTTTCTTTGCTTTTGGAATCATTCACTTCTTCTGAATTTGTCTTTTATGCTTCCCTACAACCATAATATGTCTTTATGGTTGGATTCATTTTTTGCCTTATGTGTCTGCTCATTTATCCATCCTAATTATCCTAATTTCAGAACTGATATTAAGAACATACTCTGCAGCATTTTTAAAGGGAAGGTCTGGATTGGTCCTGTTGTTGCTGTTTTGGGGACTAGTGAGTGTTATGTTATTCTATCATCTCAAGGACAGGCTGAACTTGCATACTTTCAGTGCTTTGGTCTGATCCAAAGGAAAATCTGATTACTTTCCCTTGATCTAAGCTTTGCAAGTTTGTAACTTGGATTTGAGTCTGAGAAAGAGTAGATAAGTCCCGTCTGGAAAGCTTTTAGTTCAAAATGACAGAATTACAGGCTCCCCTTGGGTCTAGGATTTCTGCCCTGTCTTCTTTTGCAGACTATCCTGGGTACTAAAAAATGAGGCTTTGCTATGCACCTGGGAACTGAGACATATGATCACAGTAGTTGACTTTTATATTTTTTTCCTTTTCTAGGTACACCTTGGAAAGTCTCCCTACCTAGGAATGTAACTCCTCTGCTCAAGTCACTTTCTTAGAACACACTGGATCCGTGATCTGGGACAGAATAGTGATTAAGAAAACTACCAGTTCTTATTTGTCCTTGTCACAGTGCCCATTTATGGAGCTACTGGTGCTCTGTTATGATTTGAGGAGTCCATATGTTCTGTTACTGCAGCATAAGTGTTAGAATACATGAACATAGACAGTTAAGACCCCAGGTTCCATGAACCTTAGCTAGACTGGGTACATGATTCACTGTGAATGATTTTATAAGTTGCTGTGTAGGATTTGATCTGGTACATTTTGTTAATCCATTTAGTGGAGTTTTATGGAGGGAAGCTCACTGTACTGCTTCCTACCACTCCACTGTCCTGGTTCTATCTCCCTTCATCTGTCCTTAAATGTAACAACACTCTCAATGCCATGATTTTATTAGTAAAATGTTAGTATTTAGATTTATGGTTAAAGGGAATATAGAAGTTATCAGAGTATTTGTCTAAAGGCAATGTAAAGATAACTAAGTAATTCTGCTTCAAGTATGTCATTTTATGTTAATCATTTTAATAGGAAACCATGCAGACATTGCTAAAAAGAACTCATCTGAGTTCTAATAACAAATGTGAATAGATATAGAATTATAGTATAGTAATTTAAACATTGGGAACTTTCCTGATGACTAATTTAGAATGTACAAAGATGAAAAATGTTTCTTAGACTAAATTTTAACTCAAGAAATAATGATTCAGAAATAAATTTATTCACAGAAAATCATTTTGCTTGAGTTGGTCTCACATCAGAAAGGCATTAACTGAAAGCCAATTGAAAAGTATTATGAGTTTTTAATTACTGTAATTTAAGTACAATATAAAATTAACTTTCCCCTAACATAATTTATTTCATTATAACACATTTGATTTTGAAGCATCATGTACTTATTTTGTCTTTATTAAATTCTAAATCCAACCAGTCAGAAAATAGGTGAATCTCAACCAAAGGAAAGATGAACTCAATTTACTTACTTTGAGCATTAAATCAAAACATAATTTTACTTTAGTTATGACCAGTTGGGATTCCAATATTTGCTATCATTTATTATATTTTCATTTTTAATATGAAGGCAAGGCATAAAACAGAGTCACATGTTCACACAAACAAAAATAAATAAAATGTCACTGCATAGGGAAAAGATGTCCTGCATAGGATCTAAGTGGAGAATGATTCTTTATCAATCATCAGATTTTAGATTTAGAGTTGGACTCCTTTGATCCATTCATTTCATTTTATAGTTTATAAAATTAAAAAAAAAAAACAGAAGTTTTACTTATTTATGGATTAAATGTAAGTTTTATTATTCTGCCTTCAAATCAATAAATCAATCTCATAAATGAGATGGCCTTTGGACAATTATTTAGTATTTTCAGTAATTATAGTCTACTTAAAAAAGGTAAATGATTTTAAATAATAATAGTTTTCTATGGTTGCTTCCACTAAGAGTCAAAGTAATTTTCTTAAAGCACAGCTCTGACTATGTTACCCATCCTTCTCTTCTTGTCTCCCCACATTCAATAAACTTCAGTAGCTTCCTCTCTAGAAATATATATAAAATCCTCCATTTGTCATGTAAAGTCATTCATAATCTAACCACTTTATACCTGTCTCATCTTCTTATACTTTATTCCTATTACATACTCTGTGATTCTCTCACACTGTCCTTTTTTGCTATTTCTTGAGCAACACGCTCTATCTCCTGACTGAAAATTTTCACTGCCTATCTTTTATACCTGGAATATTTTCTTTCCTCACATCTATTTTCTTAATTTCCTGGCTTTGAACCAAAATATGATGTTATATCAGAAATCTTTCCCAAACTCCATTAATGCTAGGATCTTACATGTGGTTTCATCTTCATCTTTATTGTTTTCCTCTATTAGATTGTTACCCTCTATTAGACTGTAAAAATCAGGGGCTCTTTTCCTTTCACTGTATACCTAGTATTTAGCACAAGGCTTGGTAGAGAGTTGTTTAGTGTTGTCCATTCATCATTTTCAAAGAAGACCAGTTGACTTGCGTATAAAATGGATTTTAGTGAGGCAGTGTTGTGCAAAGCCATCAGCCTCACTTCCCTTTTCAGAGTTATTGAAGTCTATTGGCAGAACAAAAGTCAGGACAATGGATGATGGCCCCGGGATGCATTGGATGAACAAGGCATCTTCAGTGCCTCATTAAGCTCTAAATTCTCCAGAGCACCTGCTTCAGTTGCCTTCACAGTCATTGGAACAAACTTTTCAGTCACCCATTCCAAGAGGGGAAAGTCTTTGCATTCTTGGTAAACATTCCACTAAGTCCCCAACACTTTTGAGTCCTGTGGGTTACTCTCAACCTGGTTTAGACCATCTGCTGAAACAGTTTTACCTTAATGTAGTTGCCATACATACTACAGTTCCTTGGAGCCATAGGTGAATATTAGTTGAAAGTGAATATCAATGGTTGAACAGCTATAGAAAAGGCTTAGGAACCCCTCACACCAGAGATGCTGATTCTCTCCAAATATCCCATAAATTCCTGGCACATAGTAGAAACTTAATATAATTCTTATTAAATGATATTTTTAAAGGAATCTTACAATGGATGAATGAATGAAGCATCTATTTGTTATTAGGATATAAGTATTTGGTAAAAATTTATTTCATAAAAATGGAATGGAGAAATTCATAGTAGGTATCAACAGGGTAAAAAATATAAAGTATCTAAAGGTAACATCCAATTTGCATATGTACCTCCAGGAACAAGAAACTTTTTGTGTTCACATCCACTATTTGCCTATGCTAACACATTTACTTTTTTTCTAGTTAGAGAATAAAATTAGTACAAAGTAAAATAATTTAATAAAATTATGTAATAAAAAACTACAAAATATTTTCCCTCAAAATTTGAATTTTATTGTCCTATACGTATAAATATCATCACTGGAAAAAGCAGAAGGACATAGGGGAGATGTGCAGAAACCTGTATACAGGAATTGTATATAAATAGTACACATAAAAGACAACTCATCCTTTCTACATTTCAGGCTCATTGATAAGTACTTATTAGTATGTAAACAATAAGATGGTGGACTAGATATTATCTCCTGTTTCCACTAACCTTCCAAATGTTCCCCAAAGAGGAATTATGCTCCAGATGTGGAGCAATTACAGTTGTTTCCACAGGGTAAGAAGGCAAGAAACTCACCAAAACAACAGACCTATGAATAGAATTGCTCTTCTTTAATGAGCTTATTTAGTACCCCTCCTTTAACAGCTTACAATTACAGATAAAATGCACAAGGCAACATATCGGCTTTTGCTTTGGGACACACTCAGCATTTTGCAGCTATTGTTGTCTCTGTGAGCTCTCCCCACTCTTGCATTTTGTTGGAACAATCAGCGGACTTTAGTCCTGTCCAGTCATGTGTGAAGAAAGGGAATATTTCATATAACTTGATACAATTGTAAGAAAATTCATTTGAAGAGAAAAAAATATCTAGAATATCAAGGAAAATAACAAAGAAAGGTAGGGAAAAAGGAGAAAGAGCACTAACAGATAAAAATATGAAATTTAAAGCAACAGTCATCAAAACTATTTGTTATTAGTTTAATAATAATATACCAATAGGAAAAAAACTGCAAAAAGAAAAATAAGCAATAATTGAACTGAAAAACATAAATTACGTAAATTATCTGGCAAACATTTTCCTTTTCAATAACAAGTATAAGGGAAACTGGGAAACAATCTGGAAGAAAATAGGAATAAACAAAGATGTTACATCAAATTTGATAATAAAATCAAAATAACTCAGTGATTTTAATATTAGAAATCATTTGCATCATAAAAAAATTAGAAGAGGAGCAGATTATATACATATACAAGTAGAAAATAAATGCCAAAACAAATATAATTATAAAACATAATATAAATGTATTTGATTATATGAAACTTAAAAGGTTTTGTACAAAATTAATAAATGTAAATGGGAATTTTGATTGGGAAGTAAAGGAGAGAGAATGCATCTTTTCTGTCTACGAGAATTGTTAGGTTATCCCAAGTTTATAGGAACTTTACCCTAAATACCCAGACCAATATTGACCTTTATTTATTTATTATAATACTAGCTCTCAGATAAGTGAAAGATGTAAAGAACCGAAGTGGTGTAGGGAGTCAGAGTGTGTGACCAAATCAGCCAAAGAAGAGAGCCTGAAATCCAGATGGAGAAATTCACGTCCTTCTTGCCTCACATAAGACTTACAGGGCAGAGACTGAAGTCCATAAAAATCATTTATGGGTATAGACTGCAGAAACTGTTTGGAGAGCCAATCCTCAGAGAAACCCACAATAGCAGGTAATAGAGTCTGAAGATCAGTAACAAAAGCATAAAAAGAAAAAAAAAACTATAAAAACTACCAAAGATCTAGAGGAAATCAAAAAACTTGGAAATCTCAATGTATCATTAGAGAAATCACTAAAATGGAAAGGGAAAATGAATACCAATCATCTCAAATATTACAAGCCACTCTAAAGACAAAAGAAATTAAATCAACACCTGATAAAATAGCAAACCATGTAGATGATGAAGAAATCTGCAAGCATGATATTCTAGAATGATTTAAGAGAAAAATCAAAATCTTGAAAAAGTGACAAAAGAACAAATGGCAGAATTTATTTGCACAATAAACATAATAAAATCACAACTGCCTAGAATTAAAGCAAATCATAGAGAAGAACAATCTGGAAGAGGGGAAGCATAGAGTGTTAATGTTAAAATAGCACATGAATTCTATACAAGCAAAGAACTTTGTTTTTAGAGAGAGGATACAAAGAGATAATTTAAAGATTCTAGTCATCCCAGAAAAAAAAAAAAAGACACAGGTCCATAAACCAAAATTTTTAATGGAAGAAATACAACAAAAACTTCTCAGAATTTCTGATGATTAAAAAAAAAGTCCCAATAGAGGCAATCCACAGGTTGCCAAAAAACAAACACAAGAAGAAAAACACTGACAGCAAAACAGCAATCCTTTATGACATATTTCAGAATGTTAGTAATTAAATTAAATATATAGTAATTCAATTCAATTCAATAATTTCAAATTTCAAAGGAAAACCCAACCAAACAACCAATAAATAAATAAATAAATTCTATAATAAACAAGAGAAAAATCATTAAATAGAAAGACTAATTACTATAAACAACACAAAACTATTTGGAATCCCCCAAGAAACAAAATAACAAAATACAATATATTCTGGGAGGTGTGGGAGGGAAGGTGTGAAAAAAAATCTCAAAATTTCATACCTCTCCATCTGAGCCTAATCATCAGTTTAAAAGATGGCCATTTCATAAAATTGAAGTATTTTAGATTTTCCTGCAAAATAACTGCTATGCCAGGCCTGCTAGGAGGCTCTGCGATGTCTACTACGATATTCTTCATGCTGATTTTGTTGCACTTGCATCTCAATTTTTGCCATTAATTTGATTTATCTTGAATGTGTAAATGTGATATTTAGTTGGACTCCTGAACTGAGCTGCTATTTCTTCCCTACATAGAAAAGAACATGCTCTGTTATATTCCTCTCAGCTTAAAGCTCAGAAGATTTTGCTAAAATTATCTTAGAAAGGGAAGAACTCACATAGATAGTTATTTGACAAAAATTATTTGGGGCAGGGACCCAGACAGGTGAAAAGCAAATTTTCAAAAGTGGAAAGAAGTTCAGTGTTATAATGTAGCCCTGATGATAAAAATCTCTTAATGAATATTAAAAATCAAAGGAAATTGAAATAATGCCTGATGAACACTAAAACCTTGTATAAAATTAAGCAAGTATAAGAACACAGCAGGATGATCCAGAATAATTCATAAAAGAAATGAAAACCATAAGCAAAGAAGTGATAATGAAACAAATGTTTCATCTAGGTGGTATGGTGCAGTGAACACTGGATCTGGAGTCAGGAAGACAAACTGAAATCAATCTTGCAACCTGGAAGAGAAGTAGAGAAGGTGTACTATAGGCAACTCAGCTGGATACTCTCAACATTCCCCTTAAAACAACTTTAAAATAAAACCTCAAATCACATTTTGGAGCAACAGAGATTACCAAAGGTCGGGCAATACATTTTTTCTGGCCCCCCAAAACTTAAGGGGATGAACAACTAATGAAGGAAGTACAGAAAGATTTGGAAAAGAATTCACATATGATAAGGATTGATTGGGTAGCCATCTCAGCTCTTAATTCTGCTGAAGTTTATTGAACAGATCCTTTATATTAATTTTAGCTATCTAAATGGGATTTAAGGTCTTATCTACTCAAATGTTGCTTACTCATTTTTTTCTTTTTTTTCAATCAATTACTACTGAATTACAATATATTTCATTCTAGTGATGGAAAAAGATAATTTACTTAATATAAAAATGCTGGGTAGCATTGGAAAATACATTACTCCCAAATACTTAAATATCCCAGAAAGTGCTCTTCCCAGTCTCTAGATTATAAATTCATTCTTATTTCATTCTTCTTACATTTGTCTTCATACAATAGTGTATGCACTCAAGCATTCCCCAGAATATTTTTCTGTTTCCCAGTTAGCAGGAAGGATATGTGTCAGTCTCATAAGAATTGTCAAGGAAGAAAGTTGTAGCATTTATGTTGTGACTTAAATGGTAGGAAATCTAGTTTTAAAACTTGAGACTATTGGATGCTTACTGATGTGTCCCATTCGAAAATGAAGAGTAGTTGAATGAGAAACTAGTTATTTCAAAATGGAACATTTTCTAGGAGAGCCTGACCCCTTATCTTGCTAATTCAGTGCTAATAACACTTCATTTGTTCTAGTCCTAGAATATACTCATCTAATTGTACATAATTATCATGAAGTCAAAATTCCAATTTCTCTCAGTACTCCTTTTGCAAAACTTTGTGCTTCTTATTGGCCTTATTCGTGAGATTATAATTACTGGAGAAAGAATAGAAAATGTATATTCATAATGCAGAATTTCTTCACAGACTTGTGGGAAATGTAGTTCCCCAAGTTCAATATGTCCTTACTCTGCAAAAAATTATATATATATATATATATATATATATATATATATATGAAGACCACGTATTTTAAAATCAGCCGGAGTCAGGAATTCAGGTTAGGGGAAAATCATCAGTCTTTATTCTCAGTGAAGAAAGATCGGAGGTGGAAGAGAATGGGCAATAGCAATGTGTGTAGCTGAGTCAAGAAGCTAGCTAGACCAGCAGCCACACGACCAGCAGCTAGGAGTATGGAACCCAGGCTCAATCTCTCCCAGCTTCTCTTCCTGTCTCTCTCTCTCTCTCTCTGCCTCCACCCACCAAAATTGTCATTTCCTATACAACACATCAGGACTTGCACAGAGAGTGGGCAGGGACAATTCTTTATCCAATCATGTATATTAATAGAGTATAGTCCAATTACTATTTAGCCTCATGTACTTGGGACCTCAGTGCATCAACTCAAACCTCAGCCCATTACATATATATAATGTGTGTGTGAAGAATGACTTGAATCTAGATCTTAATGACTTCTAAGCCTGTTCTTAGTGAAATATAACTAGTTATTGCTTTTGCAATGCTTTCAAAAAGGAAATTGTTTTAGTTAAGCATTGCTTTTTCTTTATAAAATCACTTAGGGAAACCCAAGTCTTTTTGAACTATGTTACACATTACACTCAAGGTTTTCCCTCCAAAGTCAACATCCCTGTCCTATATACTAGAATATGTAGAGGGCCACAGATAGTGGGGAACCCTGGAAGACGTATAAGACCCTTTAGTCCAGTGGAACTCTGCTGACGTGTCTGGTTTGGTTTCCCATCCCCTGGGGGCATCTCGGCCTTCCTGAAAAGTTGGGGGGCATGACAACTTATACTGTAATTAAAGCAGAGTTATACTAAAGTAGCAAGGAGACATCTGCACACAATAACAAATTGTTTATGTGTCCCATATGCAGTGCTGTGCTATAGTTATGTAAGGATATTAGGGTATATAAGGCTGAGAGAATTTTGAATAAACAAATTCCTGTTTGACCATCTTCATGAGTTCCCTCTCTTCACTCCTCACCCATGATTAGAATTTGGACTGATACGGAAATCCTCCAGTGAGCAGGTCCAAACAATTGATATTCAACACCAGACCCTGAAAGGCAGACCCAGTAGCAAGACTGACAAGAATAGTGCAAGTTTGGGTGATGAATCCTTGGGATCCAGGAACAGACTAAGTTTAAAAAAAAAAAAACAGGCACCAGGAAGATCAGGCAAGGGCTAATTTAGTCACTTTTTATTTTTCAGCCAACATGGGCAAGTGCTAACAAAATAACTTCCCTCCCAAGGGAAGCATGAAGGATGCTTGATTAGATTGATAAAAACAAAACAAAACAAAACAAACAAAAAAGAAAAAAAACAAGGTTTGTTGATGACTCAGAAGCAGACTACTGAGTTCTTGGATATTATGGAGTGCATATCTCCACGGCTTTCTGGGGAGAAGTTGGAGCCAGAGATGTGGAAGGTAGTGGGAGAACAACTAACTGAATACTATAAGGCTATGGGTCCTGACCCAATCCCTGAGCACACATTCCTTATATACAATGTAATAAAATTGGCTAGCACAGCAGTTTTTCCCTTTTCTTATGTCTCACTTACAAGGGGCATTAGTTAAAGCAAGGGAGGAAGGATGGGATATGTTTGTATTGAAAATGGAAGCATGCTCTGTGATTGAAGAACCAGACTCTAATGGACCTCCATGTCAAATCAGGAAAAGGCACGCTTCTTTTTCTAGAAGTTATCAAAGATCTGAAAAAGGCTTGTACTCTTTATGGATCTACATCATCTTATGTTAGAATGCAGCTAGAGAATTTGGCTTATGAAATTCTAACCCCTAAAGATTGGAAATCCATAGCAAAAACAGCACAACCAGACCGAAGCCTTATTTCTTATCCAGTTTTTGTATCTAAAATTTGTTGAAGACCATTAAACAAGTAATACAATTATCTGTGATAGGACCTAACAAGATATACACCTTTTATACCAATGTATAAATTAATGTATGCTGTGAAAACATCCCAGATGTGAAATTTTATTGACCACAGCTCCAAATTTTATGCACTGGTCCCTCTTAAAGTTAGCCCAGTTATTACATAATTGGCCATGGGTTTTTGAAGAAAAAGTTTCTAAGATCCCTCTTAAAGGACCAACCATATTTACAGATGTATGCAAATATAATATTTGTGCTGTATATTCTTCTGACTTAGCCCTAATAGTAGTCAGAACTTCCTTTAAGTCTACTCAGCAGAATGAGTTATATGTAATTATGCTAGCTCTTATTTATTATCCAGGATATGGAAATATAATATCTGATTCGGCCTATTTAGTTGGTGTGGTACAAAGAATTGTCCCAGTCCAAATAAAATTTGTTGCCTGTAACATATTTCAGCTTTTTAAAGATCTTAAGGAGCAAGTGAAAAACCACAGAGGTAAATATTACCTCTTGCATATCCTTTCTCATACTGTTCTTCCAGGACATTTTTTTTTTTTTTTTGGAAACTTGAACACAGATAACCTTTCTACCATATTAGCCAATACTTCACTATTCAAAAACAGCGAATTCTAAATCGCATTCTAAATATCATAGGCTGCACAATCTTTATGTCTACAGTTTGGGATAAATGTCTTCCTTTCCTATGCTGATAGAGTTAACCACTGGTGTATACCTGTTTCAATTAAAAGAAAAGAAAGCAGGAGATACTGAAGGCCACATTGAGTGGGGAACTCTGGGCAAGGTATAAGAAGACCCTTTAATCCAATAAAAAGAACCTTGCTGACAGAGTCTGGTTCAGCTCCCCATCTACCCTAAGGGCTCTTGACTTTTCTGAAAGGTCAGGGGGTGGTGACCACCTGTGTTGTAGTTGAAGCAGAGTGATAACAAGTCATCTACATACATCTACATACAATAGCAAGTTGTTTATGTGGTCCCACCTGTGCAGTATATAGTTAGTGCATGTGCAGTGTGCTTTACTTATGTAAATATATTAGGGTATAGAAGATTGAGAGAATTTTGAATAAATGGACTCCAGTTTGACCATCTTCTTGAGTTTTGCCCCTTCACTCCTCACCGATGCTCAGGATTTGGGCTGGTACTGAAGTCCTTCAGGGAATACGTCTGGACAAGGATATTTGCCCATTTTCCTTCATCATGTTTTTTTCCCCTTATGATTCTTTAAATACCATAAGCAGTAAACTGACAATCACATTTTTTCCAGTTCTTTCAAAACTTTTTAATATGTTACTCCTGAGTCTGATAACAGGTTATTGAGAATATCTAGCACTCCATGACCATTCATTCACATATCTAGATTTCAGTTCCTCACAAGTTAATTTTGTTCTATGCATAAAAATATGAATTTAATTCTCCTGTGTAATGGGCTGAGGTTTGAGTTGATGCACTGAGGTCCCAAGTACTTATGTGAGGCTAAATAATAATTGGGCTATACTCTATTAATATACATGATTGGATAAAGAATGGTCCCTGCCCACTCTCTGTGCAAGTCCTGATGTGTTGTATAGGAAATGACGATTTTGGTGGGTGGAGGCAGGGAGAGAGAGAGGAAGAGAAGCTGGGGGAGATTGGGCTGGGTTCGAGACTCCGAGCTGCTGGTTGTGTGGCTGCTGGTCAAGCTAGCTTCTTGACTCAGCTGCACACATTGCTATCGCCGATTCTCTTCCACCTCCAATCCTTCTTCACTGAGAATAAAGACTGACAGTTTTCCCCTAACCTGAATTCCTGACTCCTGCTGATTTAAAAATACACGATCTTCACACTCCTGTAAAAGACAATACAAGCAAAACAGAAGTTGAATAGGCCTATCATATATGGATAGTGTCTTCTACCTGAATGATGTAAATATAAATAGATTAAACATTTATCCAATGCTTCCTGTGTTCTGGGGACTGTATTAAGTGTTGTGGATTCAAATAAAAACCCTAAAGGAGTTTATATTCTTACACAAAAAGACATGAAAAGGGAAATAGAGAACTGAAAAAAGGAGGGAACAAAAAAAATGTATTTTTGCTGGAGTAACTGAAGTGAGACTGATGACTGCAACTAAATAAGCAAATGTCAAATTATATCTATCACAAAGATGGCCTGTCACAGCCCAGACTGTCCAAAATACCTTCTTTATTTTCCTTCTACTCCCCAAAAATGTTTAATTATTTGCTTTTTGTTGCAGTATTTAATATTTATTAATTACAAACTTCTTTCTGGGATTTAATATCCCAGGTATTTATACATGTTTTGTACATTTAATCATGGTTTGGCCATGATTAAATTCCAAATAGCCATGAAAAATGATTTAAAAGGGAGGATTTTTTAAGAATGTATCAGAATTGAAAATAATTATGTAAGTTATAGAAAGAATTAGTTGAGTGCCTCCAAGATCTCTAATATTTGTTGCACTACAAAAGCTCTGACATGAATAGAAAACTCAACATTATGGTATGGCAAATATATTATCCAGCAATATTTACAGCTGAAAATTATTTTGGCAGTGTTCAATTAAATGGTTTTCTCAGAGAAAATTTGGAATTTGTTTAAAGTGTAACTGAATTTATATTTCTGTCACTCTTATAATACAATAGTGGTTGGGGTCTATTTAATAATACAATTGACAATTTTTCACTAAGCTATAAGAAGGAATAAATTAAAATAAATTCAATTCAGTAAATTAACAAATAATTTTAACTTTACAGAATAGTAGTTCTATTTTAAAAATGAAATGTTTTGAAACTTGTGGCAATATTTCAAAATTTCAATTTTGACCATGTTGTTCACAAAAGAAAAAAAGATCATACTGATGTTTTAAACATTAAGAGCAGAGGTGGAGTAGCTAAAGTGTAGTAGAACAGCTCATTGGACAGTGAACCATGAGAGCCACTTTTGTATCTGATTTGTCATTATTTAGCTATTTGTTCACAGAAAAATCATTCATCTGTGTGTGTGTGTGTGTGTGTGTGTGTGTGTGTGTGTCTTAGTACTTTCATCTATAAAATGAAGAAAATGAACAAAGACCTTGTTTTGGCTCTCAATTCTGACAGTTAAGGACTCTATAATCAATAGCTGATTCATTTAATTTTATAATTATACTGATTTGACAATGGATCTAGTTCTTGCATATACTCACTGGAAATGGGGAATGATTTTTCTAGACACTACTGAAATAATTGTGTTTAAATGACAATACACCCAATGCTGCTCATTAAAAATTTGAAGACTCAGCTGCCTGTTTGACAATGTTTGCTGTAATTTTTTTCATTCTCCCCCCCACACACACACACACTTGATAGTATTTTCTTATTTCCAATTACTCATAAAAATGTTTGCAACACTTATTTTTTCTGAGATTTTGAGGTCCAATTTTTCCTCTTTTCTTGTCTTTCCTCCTTTCCAAAACAGCAAGCAATCTAATATAAGCTATAAATATAAAAAAAAATGATACTTATTTTCACTGTTTCCATCTTCACAAAATATCCCAATTTTTCTTAAAAGTGTTTTGCATTAAGGATCATTATATAAATGGTATTTCATGAAACATATACAAAAAATTGAGAGAGTTTTAAAAATCAAATTCTGTCTCTTTGACAATGATTATTTTATAAAATATGTTCTTTATTAATAGAAAAATTCACTGAGATTTTAATCCTTTTTTATGAATTTTCTTCTTTCTTTTGGCTCAACAGCCTTTGGTATAAAGCCAAGAAAATAAAACTCTGTATCTATCACTAATTTTCAGAATGTGGAAAGGAAAAAAACATGAAAGATAGAAAGAAAACTTTGATTTCAATTCTGAGTATTTAAAATTGAATAACAAAAGTGAAATTGTGCACACAGATTGTGGGATCATTAAATCCACAATTCTGATATTTATGCTGAATACATAAGCTATAGGTAATAAAAACAATTATCTGAATGTTGTTAATGGAAAGAATAAGAGAGGGAATTAACAGTTCTTGTGCTAACTATATTTTAGGCACTATGATAAGCCCTTTATAAATTTTATTTTATTTGATTCTCACAACAAACCTGCAAAGTATATAATTTTATTATCCTCATTTTACTTGAGGATACTGAGGTAGATTGATTAAGTGACTTGACTAAGGTCACATAGCTAGGAAATCCTTGAGACCAGATTTTTAACTCAAGTCTTCTTTATTCAAGCCTAGGACTCTATCTACTGTATTACCTACTTTCCACAACAGGCAATTATGTGTAACGTTGTCTTAAATATACAGTATAATAATGACATATGACATAGGTTATGCTGTTTATATAAATAACCTATAATAAAATATATATGGATATATCTAGTAGATTATATGATATAAAATAGATATGTCTATTTGTATATGTCTATTACAGATCTAGATATCTATATCTATTATATATTTTATGTATAGATATTTCTATATATTTTAATCTATTTTATCAAGGTACATATAGATATTTGTATATAACATACCCATAATATCACATTAAACATTATATATGTGTATACATATATATATACATATATATCATATCAATATGGTATATATAAAATTATACTGTACATATAAAATATATTGAAACTTCTTATTCACTTATTGATTGAGTGCTATACCAATCCAAACCAAAACTTACTTTATAATGGAAAAAAAAATCAGGGACTTAGGGCATATTATACAACAAACATTTACTAAATATTTTTTGCTATGTATCATACAGCATGATCTTACTCACTGAGAAAAACATAAAATTTCAATAGGCTTGTGTCCTATGCTTAAAGGGAATTAGAAAAGCTTGATATGAAAAGAAAATAGGAACACAGCTGAAATTACTGTACTGAAATTTTATGAAATAGGCCTTGCCAATATCAAGCTGGGTAATCTTTCTTAGAAAAATAAAATAAAGCTATGTTAAAAGAACCTCCTGCCTCTTGTGCAGTTGTAGCCATTTATTTGATTAATTTTCCTTATTTTTCTGGAATGGCATTTTGACAATCTCTTCACTTATGGTTTCATATCTTTCTACCACCTCAGGATATTCTTTTTTCAGGATTATTTCATCTGTCTTATCTAAGAATGTTTTATCCTTTTTCAAGGCCTTTCTTTTTTTAGCTTTGTGACCAGTTTACATTTATAGTATTTTTATGCAACTACTTATTGCAACAATCAAGAAAGTAAAGGTATAGTACCATGCAAATCCTCAATTCCAGCAGGTTCCTTTCTTCCTGGGGATTCAGATAAATTACAAGACTTCCCAGGAAACTACCATGACATTCTGTTTGCATTGATATCTTCTTTATGTTAGGATCCTGGTCCTGATTATAATAATTGTGCTTAAGAAGGCCTGAGTTTAAATCCTATTTTAGACACTTATGATCAATATAACCCTGCACAAATCCATAAACATTTTAAGCCTCAGTTTCCTTATGTATAAAATGGCAATGAAAAAGTATATACCTCATAGGACTGTGAGGATGAGATGAAGCAAAGTTTATAAAGCTCTTTTTGGTCTTTTTTCAAATGGAAGATTTCCTGAGAACACTATAAAGTAAAAACCAAATTGTAAATAGCAAAGCCTGACCTGTGACTACAGAGACATTATTCCTTTTGCTAGGAAATGTAATAAACAATTTTATATTTCTTTTTACAGAATTTTGATATTTAGTTTAAAATCATTATTAATTCATTGCTTGGATTAGTAGAAAATAATGATATATGAGTTTATTTGTAAAAATCTATATCTAGGGGCTCTTTTATGAAAAGAATGTAAACTCTTCATTAATGTGGTCAGATTTGTATAATTAAAGTTGTACCACTGTGACTTTTTGTAAGAAACAAAAAGAACAACTATAATGTTGGTCTGTCATTGTTTATTGCTTTCAAGTACCTAAGACTCTAAGTTTCCTATAATCAGCTTCACTTTGAACCAAAGAACCTTGTCCAAATATAATTACTTGAATTTGAAATCACATTAAATATAAGAAGAAAGGAGAATTAATGAAACTCCAGTTCAAAAACACGGCTACACTTCACTACTTTGCTGTTGATATCTAATTATTTCTTACAGCTGAAGCAAGGACAGATTAAGCTCCATCCTGTTTGTGTACTGAGCCAGTGAAACATACTGTATGAATTCTTTCTACAAAGAGCCCAAACCCAGGCATCTTATTTGAATATGAAAAGGTTAGATTCTGACAAGTTTGCAACATTGACATGTAAATGTATCCTGTAAAAATGACTTTAGTCTTTGGTGAAGGGAAAGAATTCTTTTCTGTTTAGGAATGAACAAAATCTAGAAAGTGTTTTACTTTCCTCAAAATGGACAAAAGTTTGTTTGTTTGTTTTAATGTTGAAGAAGAAAATACTAGATGCTGACCTCTTAAGACACTTGGGATACATAAAGTATTCTATGCTGCTCAGGAAAAAAGATCTAAATTTGAAGCTTTCAGTTATGAAGCTGAGTGCCCTAGTCCCATAGGCCAAAAGGGCAACATGAATAACCAGAGCTTATATCCCAAAGGGTCGATAAATACTGCTTTTTGATCTTATTCTGCTAAGTTAATCACAATTCACTTTTGCATCTGGAGTGGGATTTTGCTTATACTTTTTTCATTCTTTGCTTCCTTCAATATTGATACTGTTATCTTAGGGATACACCCTTTCTTTTTTTCTCTCTTCCTAAACATACTGGTTTATTTCAAGCAGTTTGGAGATCTTTCCTCCACTTGGATGTATAACTATAAATTATTTCATGTCAGAGGGAAAATGTTATGTTGTATTGGCTGCAGCTTCAGTATGCATTCAATAGAGCCATCTTGGGAAAAGTGGCAGCTCAAATAAGTCTTTTTTCTTCATCTTTGGACAAACTCTTTCCTTATATGTCCTAAAGACCAATTCACAATTTAATGAAAATTAGTTATATCCTTAATCTAACAAGCCCTGCCCTCGGCCTCATCTTTAGACTTGACTGATGGGGCAAGGCATCTGTACATTATCTTCTTGTTCATGTCCACAACCACAGAAAATCCACCAAATCTGTCTTTAAACTAATTATTAGCATTTTGACCTTTTTCTATATGAATGAATGACTGAATAAATTTAAAAGCATTTATTGAGGTTTTACCATGTGCCAACCACTGTTCTAAGGGCCAGGCTTGAAAGTTCTAAAAGGAAACAGTCCCACCTATTCCTAAAAAAAGTTACCTTTCATTATAGAGGACACCCTGTATAAGGAAGAATTTTCTAGGAGTGTCACAAGGATGGTGAGCAAAACAATAGAATATCCCATTGCTCTTCCAGAGACAATAGTAAAATTTATTTCATTACAATTTTTAGATAGAAGACAAATATTTAACTGGGTTATTTCTCTCCATTCTTTGAATATGTGTCCTTGTTCCCTGTCCATTAATTGAAAACAAGAAAATAGAAAGGCAAAAAAAAAGTAGATATGCAATTAGTATGTGATAAGCATGGCACATACTGAAATGTAGTTAAAATGTGCTCCATAAACCTTCAATATATCCAAATATATATATATATATATATATATATATATATATATATGTGTGTATATGTGTGTGTGTGTGTGTGTGTGTGTGTGTGATCAATGAGGGTATTCTATCCACTAACAAAAATTTGCTACTTCTCTCTGATTCAGTATGCCTTCTCCATGAGTTATTTCCAAACATTATTATTATTAATTATTAATATTTTTAGTGATCTCCATAAACTTGGGCTCTTCCTTACATGACTAAAAGAAATTCATGAACTTCAAGACTTACCTGCTACTTGCTGGTGTAGCTAGCCTCTGACTATTTATATTTCCATGCCACGATGTTTCATATATAAGGAAGGACACTGTTCAGTTGAACCTAAATGTGTATTTAGGGAACAAATTTATCTTGTAGGCTCTGTATGAATAAAATAAGAGGGATGACGAATGAATATGAATTTTGGATGACTGAAGTTTTGAAGTGATACTATATTTATTCCACCAAATCATATTGGTTACATTTTGAAAACCTTTTCATTATATTTTGGTCACAAATAATATTTTAGGAGGAATATGACTGAGAGAAAAGATTCTATAGGCTCTGTTCCCCTTATTTTCTGCCAGATCTCTTGTTAGTGAAGCACCATTGTCCAAATATAATGAAGTGCTGGGGGGAATGAGATTTTAATAGCCAGTCTTTGTTTGATCTTTTTTTCAGATTTCCCTAAGGTAGTCAACTCATCTATTTCCAAATTATTTTTTTTATCCATGTTGCATCCTTAATTATGAGAAGGATTTGAATGATTTTTTTCATATATTTCCACCTCTATTTTTAGTCTGATGCCTCCCACACTAAGATATAAAACTATTCAAAGCTACTTTCTAGAATAAAATGTGCAGTTCAAAGGATAACAACATTTTGTGAACATTTCCAATGGTTAAAGTTTATTGGTATGGGAAAATTTCATGTTCTACAAAACAAGTTATCATGTTCTCTATGCAACTTCAATTTGTAATCATTGATATTAAAATAAAAATTGGAAGTTTGTTCAGTTAGTCCATACATTTGCTGGACACTTATTCTCTGAAGAATCTTATATTGACTGTTCATAGCAGTCACTATTATAATTCAACAATAAACATTTGATTACTTATGGATCCAGAGAAAGAATATAATGAGAGACATTTCTGGCCAGGAACTGGATTTTCAGGTCAGTGATAAAAATGAAAAGATTTCCTTTGATATTGGCCATGACACAACTTCTCAGGCTCTCATTTTCCTCAAATATAATTTTAAAAATTAAACAAGATGCCTTCTAATGCATACATCCCACCCCCACCCTACCTGTAAAGTGAGACTCTTATAATAAAAAGATGAAAGCATTTGTATCTATGTATACATGGAAAATATTGAGCTGATACTTCACCTAATCAGTGGATTCAGCATCTAAAGCTCAGAAGTTCCTTCTACATTTATTTGACTCAATGAAATAGTTTGGTTTCCTGAGATATATGGATAAGAATTTGGTTGGGCTTATGCATATGCAGTGAAAAATTTTTCTTATGGATGAGTCTAGGACAGAAAAAATTGCAATAAACGTAAGAGTTGATTTTATGAAAAAAAATTGATAAACCTTTGGTTAATGTGATTAGAAAAAAGAAAGAAGGGGAGCAGAACCAAAATGGCAGAGAGGAGATGCAACTTTATTTGAGCTTTTCCTGATGTTCCTCAGATCAATGCCAAATACAGCCTCTGAACTGGTTTTGGAATGACAGAACCCACAAGTATTTGCACTGTAAC